>NW_024628968.1:0-4991 GCF_008729295.1 Plectropomus leopardus | reverse complement strand
TGTGTGTGTGTGTGTGTGTGTGTGTGTGTGTGTGTGTGTGTGTGTGTGTGTGTGTGTGTGTGTGTGTGTGTGTGTTCAGGTTCTACCGGACTGACGGTGAGAGCCCCGCAGAGTCCAGCAGTGAACCTTTATTTTCCGTCAACAACAGTGGAACGAGCCGGACCCGAGGTTCTGACAGACCGGGGTGAGAACCTGCAAATGTTTCCGATTTTTCCGTTCAACATTTCCACGTCATGTTTCTGTGACACTCAGGTGTTTGTTGTTGTTTATTTGCATTCATCCAAACACCTGATGAGGTCATTTTGACCATATTTGCCAAATGGAGGAAATACATGCTATTTCCGCCATGTGACCCGTCACAGTCAGTGCAGCTGCTGATCGCTGACGTATCCCAGACTGTCAGCAGCTACAATAGATCATTTAAAAATCTATATAACATGCAGTATACTAAGAATAATTGTCTTTTTATTTGTGCCACATTGGCTCATTAATGATCCTCCTGTTTGGTTTCTGTAGTCCAAACCGCTCCGGCTGGAGACTGGACAGAGACATGGGATTGATGAATGCTATCGGTCTGCAGCCCCGACACCCCGCCCCCTCTGTGACATCACAAGGAACCCAGACGCCAATCATTCAGCTGCAGAACGCCGAGACGCAAACGGAGAGGGACCTATCAGAGCCCAGCGTCTCACAGCCTGCTCCCGGTACTGAACCTCCATCAGACCTCCTCTATAAAAACACAGTACCGCCAGAATTTTTACTATAAAATACCTCCATTATAACATTAATACTTTAATAACTCCATTATTAGAACTATAAAATACCTCCATTATAACATTAATACTTCAATAACTCTATTATTTTTACTACAAAAGACCTCCATTATAACATTAATACCTCAATACCGCCATGATTTGTGCTACAAAAGACCTCAATTATAACAGATCTCAGACACAGGGACACTCAGCCTGCTTTGGGGACACTTTTTTAACATGACAGGAGGTCAGGGGCCAGTCACAGCAGCCCCAAACATGTTTCTAGGATTTTAGGATATTTTAGGGCTTTAAGAACATTTTAGGTTTTAGGACATTCTGAGGATTTTTGAAAATTTCTAAGATTTTAGGACACTTCTAGGGTCTTGCCATATATTAGGGATTTTTTTAGGACATTTGTAGCATTTAAGGATGTTTTTAGGATTTAAGGACATTTTTAGGATTTAAGGACTTTTCGTGGATTTTAGGACTTTTCGTGGATTTTAGGACTTTGTGAAGGTTTTAAGAAATTTGTAGGATTTTAGGACAATTTGAGTATTTTAGGACATTCTAGGATTTTTTGTTACCGTGTGGAAGTTTATGGACGACTCTTCAGGACTCTTACTCTGAGGAGAAGATGCATGGATGAGGTGCGGTATTAACTGCTCAGTTTGGACCAAGACGTCCGTCACTGGTTTCATACTGACACGTGTTGTCCTGGAGTGAGACTGGAGTTTGTCTTAAAGGCTCGTTGACGTTCCTTCTCTCCTCAGGTGTTCCTGCTGAGACTCCGTCCACAAGTGGAGCAGCTGCGGGACAACCGGAGGCGTCTCAGACCAGCAGAGCTGTGGACGGCAGCCAGAGGGAAGCTGCAGCTGACACCAACACACCCACAGCTCCTGCTGGTCCTGCTGGTCCTGCTGGTCCTGCTGGTCCTGCTGGTCCTGCTGGTCCTGCTAATCCTGCTAATCCTGCTGATCCTGCTGGTCCTGCTGGTACTGCTCCACACTGACACTGTAACACCACCGCAGCATGCCATTAAACCAGCTTCTCGTCTCAAAATGCTCTCAGAGCTGGAAGCTGAAACAAGTTCTGTTTGACTGTGGAGTGTTTTTAGAAGCTGTGTCTTGAGCAACGATCCTCAATTTACAGCCAGCGGGACAAATGTGGCCCCTGATAGGCCCCCTGGTGGCCCCCAACCATTTTCTAATTGACAATAAAAATAAAGTGATGGACTCTGTGAATAGTTTTTGTCCTTTTAGTCTCCATAAGGTGTCAGAGACATAAAACTACATCAAAATAGAGCTTGTTGATCAAAAAAAGAGCCAGAGGAGGATCCCCCACACCCCCGACAGAGGACACAGCTGAGACACTCATGTCCTCAAATCCTGGAGAAATTCCAAAATCCTAGAAATGCCTTTGAGTCCAAGAAATGTCCTGAAATCCGAGAAATGTCTTATAATCCTAGAAATATACTAAATTTCTTGAGATGTCCTAAAATCTGAGAAACTTCCCAAAATCCCTGAAACGTCACAGGATTTTAGGACATTTCTCTCATTTGAGGACATTTCCTGGATTTTAGGACATCCGTGTCTCAGCTGTGTCCTCTCTCGGGGGTGTGGGGGATCCTCCTCTGTTTTATGTCTCTGACACCTTATGGAGACTAAAAGGACAAAAACATTTCACAGAGTCCATCACTTTATTTTTCAGTTAGAAAATTTTTGGGGGGCCACCAGGGGCCCTATTAGGGGCCAGATTCGGCCCGCAGGTCCTAAGCTGAGTGTCACTGCGATGGACACAGTGTGTGTGAGCTGAGGGTCGTTCTTCCTGTCGATCCGTGTGTTTGCGGTCCGCTCGTCCTGTTTCCTCTTCGTTGAACTTGCTCTTTTGAAATCTTCTTGACTGAAATCACAAAAACTTTGGAGCAGCTAAGACTTTTTTTTTTTTTTTTTTTACTGTATGTTTCATTTCACAAATTTCAATTATGAAAAAATCAGTCACATTTGAGGCGGCGGCGGTGAAAGAAGCAGCCGGCGCCTGCTGATGTGACGTCTGTTGGCGTTGGTGCAGGAGAGTCTCCGGAGTTCGGCTCGGGCGAAGACGCTCTGGCTCGAATCCGCCGGCTGATCGCGGAGGGCGGGATGACAGCCGTGGTCCAGCGGGAGCAGAGCACCACCATGGCGCCCATGGGCGGTTTTGGGAACAACATCATCGTCAGCCATCGCATCCACCGGGGCTCCCAGACCGGCACGGGGGCCTCCAGGCCTGCAGTGGACCCCACTGGGGCCCCCTCCACATCAGGGCCCCTCCTCATCGCCCAGCCGCAGACCTACGCCTCGCCCCAGGCTTCCAGCCCGTCTGAACAGCTGGCCCCCATGTGGGGCCCACAGGTGCTGTCGGGCCCCTCGCCTTCGGGCCTCTCTCTGGCCGTGGACATGGACGACGTGTTTGACGGGGGACGAACGGACGACGACTCCCTGCCTGGTCCCTCCTCTTCCTCACTGCTGTTGTCTTCCCCCTCTTCCTCCTCCTCCTCCTCTTCTCAGAGCCCCCTCCCCGGCGGCAGCGGCGGCCCCAACAGTTACCCCGGCGACCCGTACAGCAGGTAGTTCTCCTATTGGCTGGGACGAGCAGAGCGCTGGCTGACGGGACCAGCGGAGGGCGCTCCTCAAAGCCTTATCTCACTGGGTGCTGCTTTGACTCTGCACAGGGTCTCTCGCCTAAAAATGAAGGGACACAAGGACCCCCCCACCCCCACCCCCACTCCCGAGCCGCGGGTGGCGTTGGCGTGCACTTCCTCTGCACTTACGAAACACGACTGAAGCTGAACCGCGACCATTCCTCGTCAGAAAGGGCTTTGACTTGAACGCAGGACGCCCGACTAAAGACAAGGGGCCCGTTTATCAAAGTGCCATGTCTCCGGGGGGGAGGGGGGGGAGAGGGAGAGACACACACACACACACACACACACACACACACGCACACTGACGCCGCCGTGCTGCATTCGGTGCCATGTGACGTTGAACTTTGATGTGATTGAAGTGTTTAAAAAGTGAATTCAGCACTACTTTATTTTGTTTTCCTACTGCGTGTAATTATGATGTTTGAAAAGATGAGATGGAGGCTGCGCGTGCCCGAGGCTGGACTCACCACTCTGCATCACGACTCTGAGTCACAGCTCTGAATCCTGACTCTGAGTCTCGATTTTGCATCATGACTCTGAGTCACGACTCCGAGTCCTAATTTTGCATCATTACTCTAAATCACGACTCCGAATAACATCTCTGCGTCACGACTCTGCGTCACGACTCTGCGTCACAACTCTGAATCCTGACTCTGCATCACAGCTCTGTATCTCGACTCTGAATCCTGACTCTGCATCACTGCTCTGAATCCCGATTCTGAATCCTGACTCTGCATCACTGCTCTGTATCTCGACTCTGAATCCTGACTCTGCATCACTGCTCTGAATCCCGATTCTGAATCCTGACTCTGCATCACTGCTCTGAATCCCGATTCTGAATCCTGACTCGGAATCCTGTCTCTGAATCCTGCCTCTGTTCCATCACTGTACACCCTGAGTCTGTATCTTGACTCTGTGTCCTGACTCTCAATCCTGACTCTGAAACTTGAATCTTACTCATGATCCTGAGTCTGTATGCTGACTGTGTTTTTTTACTGCATCATGACACAGTATCTTGAATCTGCATCCTCACTCTGAATCCTGACTCTGAATTATGACTGAATCCTTAATCTGTATCCTGACTCTTTAACTTCACCCTAAGTCCTGACTCTGAATCTTGACTCTGTATCTTGAATCTGCATCCTGACTCTGTATCCTCACTCTGCACCCTGACTGAATCTTGAATCTGACTCTGCAGATGACGGTGGAAGATTTGTGTCTTTGCAGCAGCGGGTTGCTGTTGTCTGACTGAAGTGAATCAACGCTCGGCTTCAAAATGCTGCAGTTCAACAAACAAACCCTGACCGCTCCAAAACCCCCCCCGCTGTGTGTGTGTGTGTGTGTGTCTGTGTGTGTGTGTGTGTGTGTGTCTGTGTGTGTCTGTGTGTGTGTGCTTCTTTGCTCTTTTCTGTCTTTTTGGGGATGTTTTCGGTGTCTTTTCCGCTGCAGGAGCGGTACCGTCCCGTCAGCTGAACACTTCAGAACCGCAGCAGTTCTGCTGGTTCTGAAGTGTTTGAAACAGCAGAACGTTTCAGACAGAAAGGCGACGGAGAGAT
>NW_024628967.1:0-2730 GCF_008729295.1 Plectropomus leopardus | reverse complement strand
ACTCATCTCAGAAAATTGACCTCCCGTCACGATTCATATTGATACACAGATTAAATAAAACTCATTTATCTGCACTCTCACCTCTGCCACTCTCTGTTATCACTCTACCTCACTCACCCGCTATATCCCTCTCTCTGTTTTACTCGTAAAAGGCAGCAAACTGAGAAAACACTGAAAATACACATCTGATACACACAGAGTGTATATGTTTGTGTCCATGTACTAAGACTTATGTTGTGCACACACATACATACACATCACACATACACACACACACACACACACACACACACACACACACACACACACTAAGAGACAGTTACCATTAAATGTCAGCACTTCCTGGAAACGCCATGTCAGCCTCTACAGCCACGTTTACTGGAAGAGGACTTCACACACACACTCATGCACGCACACTCACAGAACCATCCGTGCATACATTAACCCTCTCTGACACACACACACACACACAGATATATATAAACACACATTAGTGCATGTCATTGCATTTTAAGCACAGCACAGTCTTCAGTAGCTCCTCCTGCACTGTATCGCTTTATTCTTGCTGTCAACGGAAAAATTTACTGCGAAAGAAATCTGAAAGGTTTGTTGCATCAGTTTTGATTGCTGTAGTCGATCACCTGCAACTGGTCAACAGTCTGATGAGTTAAGTCTATAATAGTTATGACAAAGGCAACACATGTAGATGCAGCAGCCTGTAGCTCCTCAAATTCATGCTACTTTTTTGCTATATTTAGGGCCCAAGCTCCAAACAGTGCAAGGAACTTCTTGGAATGCAAGGAATTATTATTTTTCTGCCAAATGAATCGCATTTTTGGAGGTCTAAACATGCTCAAAAACTCATGAATCTTGGTACGCACGTCCAGCCTAGCAAAAAATTTAGTATTTTGGTGGTTGTGGAATCGGGTGTGGCAAAATGGCTCCACAGCACCCCCTAACCTGTAGCTCCAATGGCAAGTTTCACCTACAATTACAAAATTTGGTACATTTACGTATCATGCCCAGACCCCAGACCCCATCCCCCAAACCCCACAGGAAGGTGGCCATTTGGAATTTTGTGCTCATTTTTGGCGATTTCGGGCCTCAGACATTTGCCATCTTGTCCTACAGGATTAATGTGATCAACTTCAAATGTGGTGTGTCCATTGGTCATTAAAAATGATCACAGGTCCACACAAAACTTTTACAGCTTTCCTGTGGCGTAGCGTACAATTTTGATGTCTCGCCATAAAACAAGAAGTTGTTGTTACTTTGGTGAACATTGTCCAATCTGCCTGAAACTCAATAGGTTTGATAAGGGTCCGACTCTGAACACATCTGTATAACAATATTCACTAGTCAAGACAGTGCCATCTAGTGGTCACAGAAAATATTGTTTTTTTTATACTTTTATTAACTTGGCCTATGCAATTAATCGAATCCAGTTGAAATTCTGTATGATTTTAAGACCTTCCCGATTGAAAGTTAACATCAAAGGTCATCGCAAAACTTCTACGCTTTTCCCGCAATGGGTGTTGAATTTTGATGTTTCGCAACAAAACAGGAAATTGTTGTACCTTTTGAGTACATTGTCCAATCTACCTAAAACCTCATAGATTTTATAAGGGTCCCGCCCTGAACACATCTGTATGACAATATTCACCAACTGTAATAGTGCCACCTACTGGCAAGAGCAAGTAAGCCTTGAGGGACAATGATCATTGGATTTACATGATTTGGTCTACAAATGATGTACACCAAGATAACATGGAATCTGTGCACCCTCCAGTGCCACCTAGTGGCCACTGAAAGTACTATACCATGTGAAATAGCTCAATCCAGGGTCTGAACTCTGTGCGTACATTATCTGACTTTCACAGAAATGAACGACGGCTTTGGGGGTATGAGGGCCCTTTCATTGCTGCATACATCTTTAATTTGCTTTATTTTTCTATTTATTCAACATCATGGCCCCTTCTGCTGAAGCAGGACTTTCCTATGATAGAGAAGCACTTATCAACATCGGGAGAAGTTGTGTGGGGTTTGGAATGAATGCAGCAGACCACAAGATCCCCACCAGCTGCGTGTGCTGAGCTGCCAGTCAGACCAGAGGGGAGAAACGAAACTGAAAGTGTCGTATAAAGAGAGGGAGGAAAGCCGGCATCAGGGCGAGGCTGACCCGACTGGCCGAGAGTTGTTCCTCTACCTACTTCTCGCTAATGTCCAGTCGCACAAGAATAAAGTGAATGAGACGCTACTGAGGCTCACTGCGCAACGGGAAATCAGAAACTGCTCTGTGCACATCTTCACAGAGACAAGGTTAACCCCTAACGTCCCAGATCAAGCTGTTGCACTGAATGGGCGGGCCTTGTTGGGAGCCACAAGGACACAAGACTCTGATGAAATCACAATTTTGGAGCTGTTTCTGGTTAAACAAAATGGATCTCACTCTTTTACAAAAAGGTCTATCTCTGTAGGGATCCTTTCTGTAATGTTATCCGAGACTTATTAAAAAAATGAAGTTACTCTTTAAGCTATTCAGAAATATCAGTCCTCCTTCTATTCCTAAGCTGAAAAGAGTAGCTGATAGTCGGTTAACAGAAAATTAATTACAACTATTTCATTTTAAGATAAATAGTTGAAGTAATTTTTCAAGCAATCAGATGATTATTAATGATACTATTAATTAGTTGCAGCCACAGACCAGAGTTATCTACATTTTATCTCAAG
>NW_024628966.1:0-1203 GCF_008729295.1 Plectropomus leopardus | reverse complement strand
TTAGCTCCTCCCTGAGTCTCTCCGTCTCCTCTCACATCTGTATTTTCTCTTCTCTCTGTTACTCTATATCCTGGTTATTAGACTGGAAGCAGCATTTTGTAGCAGCTGGATTAAACGGTTTGGGGTGAAGTTTGTTTTCTTCTTCTGGTGATTCCTTTATTATTTCATTTCAAAACAGTCTGTAGCTTCAGTACTTTATATTATCAGAATAACTGCTAGTTACTGGACTTAAATGCAATATAGATCCACAAATTGTCTGAAAGTCAATGGAAGCATTATTTAAACATAATTTGATCCAACGGCAACATGTAAATAGAAAATTAGAGGACCTAAGATTGAACCTTGGGGTACACCACAAGAATTCACAGTCTAACACAACAATGGAGAAACTTCATAACAATAAAATAAAGTCAACTGAAACGTGTTCACAGTTTATGGAGATTTTTGATTCAAGTTGTTTGATTTGTCAATAATGGAATTGATTACAAAAGGGCTTACAGTGAGACACTGTTACATATAACAGTCATAATTATTTTTAACATAGTTTGAGATTTCGGAGATTATGCACATGTAAGAGAATTACTCTGAAATAACTGACATACTGAGTTAAATTTGAGCTCTAATAGATTTCAGAGTATTTTCTTTTACACTCAGATATGATAAAGTAATGCTCATAGAAATCATAATCTAACAACTCCTTATTCTCATGAGTTCCTGTTGAATACCACAACATGTTCCTTCAGTCTTCAGTCAGTCAGAGCGTTGGTCTGCTGGTGTGTGACGATGAGAAGGTATGCATTTAAAGACAACAGTACACTCTTTGAACAGTCTGGCCTGTTTGTCAGTGAATACATGCTAAAGCCCCAAAGACCCAAGCAAAAAGTGAACTTTATCCTGTTAGGGGTTAAAACTTTCAATTTCAACCTCAAATTGGCCTTTACAATAACAATTTTTGAAAAAGCCGTTCTTTCACCGTTGACTGCCGTTCTGTGCTTTATCTTGAAAAACGGATCAGTTTAGGCACCAGTACCATTGTCAAATAATCGTTTTGGCGGCAGTTTCGGGGAAAAAAAGCAACTATATCCACCTCTACAGAAATGACTGTGTGCTGAAGGACCTCTTGTGCTTGCAGTGATTCGTTATTGTTGAGAAACCTGTTTGATTGACTGTTTTATTCCATCACTGAATGCTGACTCCTCGCTC
>NW_024628965.1:0-1676 GCF_008729295.1 Plectropomus leopardus | reverse complement strand
AGATTGTATTTCTGCTAAACTCTTAAATAAGTACTGTACCAACACAACCAATCAAAATTACCAACAATCACCCCCAGCCTATGGAGAGAGCACATACGACACAGTGCACAAGATGACATTTCAGTTCTCTTGTGAAATAGTCGGTGTAATATCATCATCATTTTTGATTGGAAAAATGCGCATACTTAAAGAGGATAGGTGAACATGGCTTTACAATGTTCTCTGTAAAAATATTGATTTGTTGCAAAGCAGCTGGTGAGCTTGTTCAGATGACTGTTTCGTTTTAATTGTGTAACCGAAAAAGCGCATAGGTGTGGTCCAACATTATGCAAGAGCTGGTCTGATGTAGGTCAATAAAAAGTAGAATAACTACATACTTTGTACTGATTCATTACATAAGTAATTGTGACTAAAAAAAAGAGTATTTATAAGTTTCCTTCTTCATACAAAGAAATACTGGATCATCATAAACTCCTTCTCCTTCCTCTGGTGCATCCTGCAAAAATCTGTAAAAAAACTGTAACTTTTCAGTGACAAACTATATTTATTTCTCTGCTTTTGCATGTAACTGTTTTTAATGGTGTTCAGACTGTTGTGAATGGTTTGTTCTTTATGTTTTCTGTGCTCTCAAAGTAATTGAAAATACCCACAATGATTCTCTTACATTTAAATAACAGTTGAATGAATAAAAGTGTAGTGTATGGCCTTAATGCAAACAAAGAGTCTTCGATTTAATTTCATTAATCTGGAGAAAATGTTGCGTCTTCCATAATTTAATAACAGAGCTCAGAATGTGCCAAACTCTGCTGATCTTCATGAGTTTTTGAGGGAGGCACAGTCGGATATCCTCTGAACAAATGAACTGCCCTTAATAAACACTATTTCATGCTTTTATTTCATTGCTTTTATTTTCAGTTTTTCAATTTTAAGTTATACACAGGCCATTTCAGCTATGGAAAAAAAGGCTTTGCAATGCGTTCAACAACATTTCAAGCATTTCATATACACTAATGTACACAAGTGTGTCATTTTGTTATCATTTTGCGATGGTTCATTTGATTAATCAAATCAAAGGTTTTGGAGGAAAGCAGCTGTTAGAAACCTCACTGTCATACTTTAAGCGGTAAAAGTGCATCCAACGTGTTTATTTACATAAAAAATAAGTCATGAATTTCAGCCTGTTGCAGGCTAATGTAAATCAAATACTATTACAGTACAATGAATATAATACATTTAGGTGTAACTAACTGTTATTAACAACAGTTAGCGTCCTTCTTTCTTATGATACATCATAAAGCTGACTCAGGGGTTTTGTGTTTTCCCTCCCTGACATCTCCTTCAATGGGACAGATGATCAGCGGGGCGCTGTTCTTCCCATCATCTTGAACGCAGGGGTTAAAATACGGGTACAGAGGCTCGGGGAAGTCACAGCCGCTGTAAGTGTAAATGTGAGTCTTTGCTTCTGCGTCATAGAAAGACACCTTTCCTTCCTCATAATCCAGGAAGATGCCGATTTTCTGTGGGGGCTCTTGGAGCTGGAGGGTGACGGAGGGGCCGGCGCAGGCGCTGAGGCTGCCGCCCTTGCGCCGACAGATTGCCCAGTAGCCACTGTCGGGACGCACTGTGATGGACCCCTTCCTGTTGATGGACTCCTTGGCTACACCGAGATCCCAGTC
>NW_024628964.1:0-3964 GCF_008729295.1 Plectropomus leopardus | reverse complement strand
TAGTCAAGACAGTGATAGTGTTTATTAATTCTTCCGGTGAGTCCACTGTAAGATTTTTTATTATTATTATTAATTAATTAATTAATTGAATGTATTTTAAATAACATTATTGCCATCATATTACTACTTATGTCCCAATTTCTGTTTGTTTTCACCCCTATGAAATATAGATAATGTAGCTTTGATTTAGGGAGAAGTTTATTAAGATGCATTTATACCATATCACAGCTGCTCTTATTTGTCTCACAAAAGGCAGTTCTGTGAATACACTTTAACCCCTTGAAACCTGGATCGACATCAGTTTTCTTGCGTTGTTCAGATGACTTTCACAAGATATTTAATCCCTCGGATCGATATATTGATTTTTTAAAAGAAAAAACAAAACAAAATAAAAACACAGACGATGAGCAACTCTACAAATAAATGTCCAACAAATCACAAGAAATTAGTAAAAGGTGACAAGAAAATACCCTGAAAATTAGTTTTGAAATTGGGGAATCTAAAAACAAAATAGGGAAAAGTGTTCAGAAAACTATGTTTATAATTGTTATAGTTATAATTCTAAATTATGTTTTTCAAAAATAGTGTATTTTTTCTTTAATTTTCAGCACTTTTAATTCCATTTGTCATTCATTTTCTTTATGTTTTTTTCTTTTCTTTTCTTTTCTTTGCTTATTCTTGGGCCACATCTAGTTAAGTTACTCATTGCCTTCTCCCCATGTTTTTTTGCTCAGGTTCCAAAGGGTTAAGTGTCCCCTCAGGTAAGGCCCTTCTCACAGCAGCACAAAGGTATTTCAGTAGTCAGGTACTGTAGGAGGGGGATGCGTAGGGAAGAGCCTCTAAGCGTCCCCGCGCAGTTTCTGGAAATGAATTACACGCGGATTCTTTTTAATAATAGCAAACTGTTGCTTTATTGAAAACGCGGGCCTGAAGGTGGAGCGAGCAAGGCGGAAAAATGCTGCCTTCAGGTGCCCCTCGTAAACTTTTCAATGGGTTTACAGAGGCCTTGAGTGCAGGACATGTACTCAAATGATATATATAAAAAAAACGTCATGTGATACATGTGCTGCTTGGATGGCTGCAGTTACAGAGCAATATTGAAGAGAATACACTCAAGATAGCGTTTTAACCCTTTAACACCTCATTAGTTGTCTCGTGCTGCGTTCAGACACCTTTTACAAGCATTAAAACCTCTGAAACCTGAAAAAAAAATACTGGTGTCTGTTTAAAAACCTGAGTGGAAATCTGGCATCTTGGCATAAGGTGCCCTGCAAACTGCAAAACAAATGACTAATGACTTGAAAAGCTTTTTTTTTTTTTTTTTTTTTTTTTTTGGAGAGATGAAATAGTTAGAAGTGTATTAGAAAATAGGGGAAATTGTATCATGGAAATACTTACATGTGTTTGTATATAAGCACTTTTTTTTCTAGTCATTTTGTTCTTGTTTCGTTCATTTTCAGGTTTTGGAGTGGGGTGGGGGGGCGGGGTTAACCATTTTTTGGATAATTTTGATTAATTGCCTTCTCACAATGTTTTTCAATAAACAAGAAAAACAACCCACACAGGTTGGTTTTTGCTCAGGTTTTACACAATATTTACACAATTTTACTATTATCCTTTGCAACTGTTTGACATTCTCCATACAGATGGTGATAATCCAACAAGGACACACACACACATTCTCCTCAACTAAAGCCTACTTGTTTGTAAGTGCTGCCAATTTAGATAGTTACCTTTGCAAGGCCTTTTTTTTCTGCATTTTCCTGCTGCTCTCATGTTTGCTAATCCTCCCAAAAAGATGCTTTAAAATCCTGAAAGCCTTTTTTTGCCCAACTACCACACACAGGAAGCTTTAAAAAAAAAAAAAAAGAAAAGAAAAAGTGGCTTCTCTGATGAGCTAGCAATCCATTTAACCCTTAGGGCATGTTTTAATATTACACACACAAAATGCACAAAATGTGCTTTTCAAAAAATATTGTATTGTTATTGTGTCACAAATATTCAACATTAACATTAATTTTCTATTTTCTTTGATGTTTTATTAAAACCAAAATCAGTTGTAATCATAAATATCAAATACTCGTTTATTTTCAGAATTTTTACTCTTGAAATGGCAGGTTTTTGTCATGATGCCACTATGTTTTAAGATGAAATGAAAGGACAAAAAAACACATTATTTTCAGCACACTACATGTAAATTAGATTATTATTATTTTTTGGATTATTCCACTCTGGGATATGTCAGTGATTTGCAGCAGCATTGATTGTGAAAGTGCATCTAGTCAAAATAGCATGTATTTTCACCTTATGCAAATATGGTTAAAGAAAATAAAAAAGAATCAGGTGGAAAATAGCAAAAATAACAAATTCCAAGGTAAAAGCCCAGAAATAATACAATGCATGTATTTATGCTTTGATGGCAGTGGGATCAGAAATGATGCATTTAGGACGCATTCTTTTTGGCACATAACAGTATTAATGTCACAATTTTGTTTATATAGAGTATTTTAGACATATTGTGGGAGTTGAGTTGGAACAATTAAACAAAAATACACAATCTTGACAAAATTGATGCCATATGCATGAACACAGCCAAAATGATCAAAACATTAAGAATGAAAAGTGTGTAAATTGCGCTAAACCATCCCTACCATCCCTTTTCATCCAAAATTCATCCCAGAGTAATTTGCACAACAAAATTTTGTACTATTCTCTAATCCATCTTTTGTGTACATACTATTCTATTACTTAATTATTATTATGTGTACATACCTTATTTCCTCTATGTACATACTTATTTTATTATTTTATTACTTATTTATTGTTATTTGTTATTGTTATTTTCTTTGTTACATTTCACTTTTCTTTTTTCATGCTGCTGTAACATTTGGAATTTCCCCCAATGGGGGATCAATAAAGGAATATTCTATTCTATTCTATTCTAAGGGTTAAATTTAATTATTTTATCAGGCAGTTTGGTTTAAAGCAAGTGTTTGATGTAAAAGTGTTTCTTCAAAAGTCAGATTTTGAAATGTGCACTGTGGAAGAGAATCCACATTGGTCATGGTGAGTGCATTTGTTGTCTTTATAAAAATAAATACTAACTTCTGCCATCTATCAGCAATTGAGATCAGTGCTTGACAACTAGCCAACTATATTACATTGGGGGAAAAGCCAGTCAGATTAAATCTGTGCCATACACCTTTTATGCCAAGGTTTGGGGCATGCATATTGTTGTTTTCCAACATTCGAGGCATTACAAGTGTGGGGTTATTTTCAGGATAGCAGTCTCTCGAGCCAAGCACACCGAAAACACCATTGTAAAGGTTTCTATCAAGCCACTAAATTGGCCTCATGATCAATAAAAGTAGCAACTGAGGATGTTTCAATCATTAAGCCACAATTAAAAGTATTTCTGAAAGAAAAGACAAGGAAAAACACCACACTTTTGCTGCTGTCAGCAGGTGGGGCTTTGCTTTAGAAATCAATATTTTAATACATAATGTATTCCCACATCAGTTAGCTAAGTGTTTTAGTCTGCGGCACAGAAAGCGATGACAGTCTGTTTGGGAAATGGAATCTATCCAGAACTAACTGGAGGCGCAGTATCTTACCCCCATAGCCTGCATAATTTGTCGCCTCAACCAATAATATTTTGTCATTCATCAGATAAGACTCCACTATGTTCCCACAGTGATACTGACATTTTGCTTGTTAAACACTTTAAACACCTGATTCTACATCAGTTTTCTTCCCCAGAATGTAAAACCTGAGAAACTTGGTTTGATTTCTTTCAAAAACACGGAAAAAAAATATTAAGCAACTTGGAGAGAAATGTATTGCAAACTGCAACTACAAACAGCAAATAAATTAAAAGGAAAATAAACTAAACAAAATAAATTAGATAACCTATTTTAGGTTTCTATTTTATTTAGAATTATGTCACAGAAAAAATGGGCCCACA
>NW_024628963.1:0-1771 GCF_008729295.1 Plectropomus leopardus | reverse complement strand
CCCATGTTTTGCGCTTATTCAGTATGTCTTTATTCTAAGATCAACAATATTTTTGCACACCCAACATTAATCACAGATTCAATGTATTTATCAATCAGCTGTATGTTTGTGTGTCTCTTTGCTAAAGGTGGCTATCGTACGTGTTGTTGCTGCTGCTTGACCTCATAGTGTGTCTGTTCATTTTGCTGGGACTGGCCAAGCAAGCCCGCTGGCTGCTCATCCTGTGAGTACACACACACACACACACACACACACACACAAACACACACTTGTATCTTTAGACATAATCATACAACACTGGATTGATGGTCATGCTGTCCTCTCTCTTGGATGAAGAGTTTGTGCTCTTCCCCCCACAGGATGACCGTGCTGGCATGGCTGGCTCTCTTCCTAAGCTGGGGCTCCTTGGGCTTGGAGACGGCCACTGTAGTGGTGAGTAGACCCAGTAAACTGCTCTGGTGAGCGGAGGCCGAGGCGGCAGGAGGGAGGGTAGATGAAGGGCTGGAGGAATAGGAAGAGAATGTGACTGTCATGGGAGGGACTGGCTGGCTTCAGCTGAGGGAAGAGAGCTACAGGAGATCGACCCCTGATGCCAGGCCAAAACTCTGTGTGTGCGCGTGTGTGTGTGTGTGTGTGTGTGTGTGTGTGTGTGTGATTCTTGTGCCCATTGTGCTAAACTGTGAAAAGACCTGCCTCCTAGGGAACGCTGCAGCCGTGGCAGAGGACCAAAAAGGCAGGAAAACGGGGGCAGAGATTAAAGATTCAATGTGCGTGTGCACAAGCGCGTTTGCGAACAAAATGTGTTTGTGCATTAAAGTGCGTGTTTTTCATGTAAGTGTGTTTGCAAGTGTGTGGGCGTTTGGCTTCGAGAAGGGAGGATGGAAGATGAAGAGAAGTGCTTTCAACGAGAGTGAGGAGGGAGAGGAAGAGCGGGAGAGTGCATCTCGAGATCAGTTCAAGAGAGGGAGCGAGAGAGAGTGTAGTTGAACCATCAGATTGCCATCAGTAGTGCAAGACTTGAAGCTGTTGCTGTACTGTACCGCGGCCCCTTGGGGCTTCAGACTGAGCACGCAAGGAGGTGGAAGTGTTAGTGTAATACTGTGAAAGTAAAATTCACCAACATGCTGCTGGACACTGTTCCACTTTTAAAGCCTAAACACGACAACAACACCAGTGTGCTGCAGGCGTAAATCCAGGCAGTAACATTTATCAAGAACAAAGCACAGAGAGAGTTTTTATGTCTCGAACAGAGGAGTGTTCTTTTTCAGTTTCCCCTGTGAAGTTTGGTCTCTGAAGGGGGTGGGGGGAGGTTGGTTTGAGGGTGTGTGAGGAGGGTAAATGGTGGCTGTTTTTCTGCACTGCTGCCCATTTTAAGAGACTCAGTGTCATGTGGAGCTGGCGGGAGATGGTCCCAGAGCCTGTGGGTCCACACAGAGCCGCTCTGTCCATGGTCACTGACAGGGAAACAATGGGCCAGCTGTGGGCCTGCCCGCTTTATTCTGTCCTGGGGTCGCCGCTTTTCCCGTCAGCCGCCGAACTCTCTGTATGTGGCTCTCACTCCCTCTTCTGGTGGGGCGTTCTCAAGCTGAGAGCACTTGTGGGTGCACCCTCTTCAAAAAAAAATAGGCCAGAACGTACAGCAGTGTATAGAGATGATATGGAAAAACAAAGGGGAGGATATGAGTGACGAGCTAATGGAAAGACACATAGATTTTAGAGTGTTATGCAGCTTTATCCAGGTCATCACGTAGGCCAAGGATACTCAACTTGC
>NW_024628962.1:0-2072 GCF_008729295.1 Plectropomus leopardus | reverse complement strand
CAAGAGACAGGATGGATGAACAGATGGATGGATGGATGGATGGATGGGTGGATGTTGGAGGATGGATGGATGGACAAAAGGATGGATGGATGGATGGATTACTCTGCAGGGCGGGTGCGATGGTGTGGGACAGTCTGAAGTTTCGGCTGACTCTGGAACAGATGCCTGTGCTGTACAGGGAGCTTCCACATTCATGAGACCAGAGCGGACCACAGGTCTGTGGACACGTTCACACGCAGGGACACATTCACACACAGAGGACACATTCACACGCAGAGACACATTCACACGCAGAGACACATTCACACACGGAGGACACATTCACACACAGGGGACACATTCACACACAGGGGACACACAGGGGACACACTCACACATGGAGACAAATTTACACATAGAGAGACACATTCACACACAGGGGACACATTCAGACACAGAGACAAATTTACACACAGAGAGACACATTTACACACAGGTGACACATTCACACACAGAGACAAATTTACACACAGGTGACACATTCACACACAGAGACAAATTTATACAAAGAGACATTCACACACAGAGGACACACTCACACACAGAGGACACACTCACACAGACAAATTTACACACAGAGAGACACATTTACACACAGGGGACACATTCACACACAGAGGACACACACACAGACAAATTTTAGGGCATTTCTTGGATTTGAGGATGTTTCTAAGATTTTAAGACATTTCAAGGATTTTAGGACGTTTATAATAAAAATAATGTGTCATGTGACTCACCACAAAGCTGCTGTCTTTTGGGTTGGAGGTCAGCGTCATCCCCAGCCTCATCTTGTCTTTCCTCTCCGACACGTTGTCCAGAGAAAGTTTCCCTGTTTCAAAACATCACCAAACTTTACACAGAGACGTTTCAGTGAAACCGTGAAAATAAAATCCAGCTTTCACTGTTTCTGTCCGTCAGATCGTCCTCTGCTCTCCTGAGGTTCGAGTTTAAACGTAAGAGCTGGGCTGAAACACAGCAGGTGCCTTCAGTGTCTTAATTCTAACCCGGACAGAGTTCGACTCGGTTCAATAAAAAAAGGCTTATTGGTGTGAGTTTCCCTCAAAATATGGGAACAAAAGTCAATGAGCAACTTGGTAAGAAATGTTCCACAAATTGCTAGAAATCAGTCATTTTGGAAAATTATTATTTTTTGAAAGCTAGGGAAAATGTCTAGAGAAAAAAAAAAAAGAAAAGAACTAAGGAAAAACTATATTTATAATTATCATAGCTATATATTTGAAATTAGATTACAACTTTATTATTATTTTTAAGCACCTCCACCTTCAAAAAAGTATTATTATTATTAATAATAATAATAAAATTATTGTTTCATGTATATATTTTTACTAAATAACATACTGATTTTTGGGATAATATTTGATATTCCCCCACAGCTATCATTATTATGATATATGAGCTACGGTCATTATTTTGGGCGCTGGGAGAGAGGATTTTCTGCAACATGTGAAAATGCAACATGAGTCACATTTTCACATGTTGAATGTAAACCAAGCGTTCTGGTGTCTTTAAGCTCGTTTATTTTATTTTATTTTATTTTTGCAGTCTGTGGGGCATTTCACGTCAAGTTACTCATTGCCTTTGCCTCTCGTTTTTGAAAGAAATCAAGCCAAATTGCTAAGGTTTCACAGGGTTAACTCAAGTAGGACTGTGCATTCGGGACATTTTCACGCTTTAGTCGGCGTGTTGTTACTTTAGAAAGACGCAGCGGCATGAAACACAGAAACGGGATCTGAACCGGTGTTTTCTCGCCTCGGTGTGCAGCTCCGTCTGCTTGACTGGACGAACACTTTTAATGAGCAGGTCGCTCACCCAGATTCAGTCTGCTGCAGTTTGCAGAGTTTCTGTTGTCCAGAGGACACCTGAACACATCGCCAGTCTGCTGCTTCCCTGTCGACTCAAAGGGAGCTCCAACCAGCAACCTGAAACACGCATGCACACACACACGCACATACACACACACACACACACACACACGCATGCACACACACACGCACATACACACACACACACAC
>NW_024628961.1:0-3632 GCF_008729295.1 Plectropomus leopardus | reverse complement strand
ATATATATATATATCATAGCATGTTTTAAAAACTAAAAAATACAAAAAACATCATACCATAGTATGTCTTAAAAAGCAAAAAATGTCATAAAATAGTATATTACAAAAACTTGGAAAAAAAAAAAGTTGTGGTATGCTAATGCTTGTATAGTATGTGATAAATACTTCAAGAACAACAAACACGCACACACACATACGAACCGTGGCAGGAACTCCATCCAGTTGTCGAGCTCCGTGATTGGACACCAGGATGCCGTCAACACCGTAGTTTAGAGCTTGGACAGCATCCTCACCTGAACACACACACACACACACAAACACACACACACACGCAAAGAAACAAATAAAGAGTTGTTGGTTGATTGTGATTTTGGTTTTAATATTTTACATTAGACATTAGATATGTCGGCATAGCTGATAATTGGCAAGCTAGAAGTGAGGCCCTGGTGACATAACTGAGCTTTTACCAACAACTATACAACACTGACCTTAATCAGTGGGGTAAACAAAAGGTGTGTGTGTGTGTGTGTGTTTGTGTGCGCACGCACATACCATTAAGTACTCCTTTCACAATCACAGGAAGGCGCGTGTGTTTTTTCAGCCATGTGATGTCGTCCCAGCACAGAGTGGGGTCTATTGCTTTTGCAACATAAACCGCCAGACCACTGTCGTTGCCATAGTTTCCCTCAGAGAACGCCAGGGAGGCTGATGAGAAGTTAGACATGCTGGACACACACACACACACAAACACACACACACACACACACACACACACACACACACAGAGGTGATTTAGCATGGGGCACACTCTGTGGTTTCCATGGTGGAATTTGGGAATTTGTTATTTCCCCGTGTTGTTTCTGGTTCCTACCTGAGGTGCGAGGGCAGTTTAAAGCGGTTGCGCATGTCGTCCCATCTCCTCCCCAGGTATGGCGTGTCCACGGTAACAAAGATGGCCTTGTAGCCCGCCTCCTCTGCCCGGCGGACCAATGACAGTGTGAGCTCTCGGTCTTTGTAGATGTAGAGCTGCAGCCACAGGACGCCGCCTGCCGAGGTGGTCATTGCTGACATCACTTCCTCTATGGTGGAGGTGGCCCAGGAGCTCAGCATCATCCCTGTCCCCACTGCTCGGCATGCTGGGTAGACACATAATATTTCTGGTGTTAATGGTGCTTTCTGGAGTAGTTAAAAAAAGGAGCTGCAAGGAGCTAACTTAAGATAGATTCTATCTAGAATCTTATCAAATCTTGAACATGAATCCTTCCACAGATCTAGATGACTCAGATAACTTACACTGTAAAATCTGAATTATTCTCTCAGTTATTTTCATATTCTAGTCACTGTTATGTCTGTGTCTGTGCAAGTTCAATTCTATATTATGTTGCGTGCATGACGCTAATTCGACATTATTCAATACTGTCTTGTCTTTCTATTTAATGATATAATCAAAAGATGCTGTTATGCTATTAAAATTAGTTTCGTTCTGTCTTCTCAAGTTACACTCTGTGTTCACAGTGTTTGTGTCTGACAGAAAACTATTTTGATAATTGTCATAAGTATATATTTTCTATATTGTTTTACAGAATTGTGTGTGTGTGTACCTCTCGCTGTAGCTGTCTCTCCGTCAGGATGAGCCATCCTCTGCATGGCTGTAGCTGCAACACAGAGCGGCATGCTAAGCTTCTGTCCCAGCACGGAGACAGAGAGATCCACTGAGGACACATTCCTCAACACCCGCGGGACAAGATACCACCTGCACACACACACACACACACACACACACACACAGTGGAACAACAATAAACCAAACTTGGCATGAGGGTTAGGAGATACTGACTGAATTTTCTTTTTGGGTGAACTATCTCTTTAAGTTTCACGGGGTTGATTGTGTTGAATGGAGCAGAAATCATCCTAACTTTCTGTGTTATTAACTAAAGTCTGCAGTGTGGAGAGAAGCTGTATTCTATTTGCTTTATCATATTTTCGTGTATTCATGCTGTACGAGTGGTTCCTGCTGCATCTGTTCAGTGTTTTACATCTGCAGTGACACTGTGGGAACACCGTGAGTATCTAACAGCTGGGGACCAAACCGTCTCGTGTGGAAAAAGTTGGTTTTAATCCTTTGAAACCTGGATCAGCATCAGTTTTCTAGTGCCGCGTTCAGACAACTTCCCCAAGGTCTTTAACCCTTTGAAAACTGAGCAAATTGGATCAATCTCTTAAAAAAAAAGAGGGAAGGCAAAAGGCAATGACCAATTTCCCACAAAATGTAAGAAATTAGTAAAAAAAAAAAAAAAAGTTTAAAAGTAACTTTTTGGGAAAAAAATAAATGGGAAAGATGTCCAGACAACTTTAGTTTTTAGAATCATATATTTAAAATGCTGTTTTAGAACAAAAAAATGTTTATTTTAACCTTTTGGGTTTACTTTTTTAAATTAAATTTAAAAGTATTTTTTATTTATTTATTTTGAACAAATTTCTTGCGATTTGTCTTGTTACATTTTTTTAATAAATCAAACCAATTTGCACAGATTTTAAATGGTTAACCCCCATCAGTGTTGAGGTGGGTAGTGAGCTGGGTTTGTAAATGGTTTGCCTTTTATTCTCATCAAACAAGAAGTCGTGATTTACATCAGTGATGTGTGATATGTTTGCTGAACCAATGGAATTGTAATCATAAAGCTCAGCACACGCACGCACGCACGCACGCACGCACGCACGCACGCACACACACACACACACACACACACACACACACACACACACACACACACACACACACTCTGCAGTTTGCCATGAGCCATAAAAGTTATCAAAACTGTAATCAAAGCTTTGATCTCACAGCAGAGTCATTAAAACAGTTTGTTTGTTTTGTCTGTGTAGGAGACGGTCAGGCTCGGACACTGTGGGACTCTGGACTTGCTGCACAGTTGATGAGTGAAAATCCTGAGCAGAGATCTGTAATCATTAACCTGCAGGACGATTCATCTGCCCTGACCTTTTTTTATTAACTCTTTGAAACCTGGATTGACATCACTTTTCTTGTTGCTGCACTCAGATGCTGTTTACAGATATTTACACCTCTGAACCCCAAGCACACTGGTGCGATTTCTCTCAACAAAAAGGCCACTTGGAAAGAAATGTCCTGCAAATTGAACAGAATTAGTTCATTTAGAAATATATTATTTATTATTGTACTTTTATTTTAGGAAAAAAATGTCCAGAGAACTACATTGATAAACATGATAGTTTTACATTATAAATTATCATACAGAATTGTCTTAATATTGAAGCAGTTTTTACGTCATTTCCTTGTTTGGCTGAAATGGCCTTGAAAAAAGTGCTAAAATTGTACGTTTTAAGTTTAAACGTAGTTTGTTTTAAACATAGTTTAAACGCCTTTCTAAACATAGCTTAAAACAAAATAATAATTTAAACATAGTTTAACACAAAAGACAAATACCTTTTCAGAATTATTTTTCAAATAGTTTTCTGTCTTTTTTTTCTTTTACTAATTTTCAGTTCATTTTCTTGTCACCTTTTCCCAATTTCTTGCAATTTGCAGGACATTTCTTGCCAAATTGCTTATTGCCATTTTAGCCGTGTTTTTAAATAAAATCAAACTCATTTTA
>NW_024628960.1:0-2845 GCF_008729295.1 Plectropomus leopardus | reverse complement strand
AATTAAGATTCAGGATCCCCAGGGGCCATGGGAAATCTAGAAAAATCATGGTTTATCACTTTTATCTTTTTTACAGGCCTGGAAAAGTCAAGGAATCTGTAAAAAGATTTAAAAAAACAAAAAAAGTCATGGAATTTTGTTTTGTAATGAAATCCCTTGATAACCTTCCTCATAGGCTAATGTAACATAACTTGGTCTCTGCAACATAAACATTTCATTTACCATCATGTACATTTCTCTGTTTTCTCCCAGAACACGTCTCTTCCTTCATGCGTGCCAGCTAAATGACATAATATTGGAGTAGCGTTTGAATCTGATATATTTAAAAATTGTGGGGTAAGAAAAAAAAATTGGGGGAACCCTGACGATAAAAAAGTGTTTTCTTTAGCCTTCTGATTGCACAGTATTTTTAGTCATTCAACATTGTTTTAAAAATGTTAAGACTTTTTTTTGTATTGGAATTGTTGTTTTTTTTCCCCCAACTGACAAACATCCCACACTTTTTATGGCAAATTCTGTCATTAATTCAGATCAGGGCCCTGTTCTCCAGGATAACATGCTCTAATGGGGCTCAGATAATCCTGTTGATTCTCATCCATATAATGTTTTTTTGACAGCAGTTTAAGGATTCAGTTGTTGAACACAGTTGATGTTATCTTGAAACACAACGCATTCTTATTATAAATAAAAATAAGTAGAGAGTTGAAACCATGATACATACATAGATTGGCTGAGAGCAGGTCATGTGACTGCAGTGGAAACCCTCCCAGCATGCACTCAGGTGATACATTCATGGACTTCAGTCTGATGTTATATGTTTTCCTAAATTGTTACAGGTGTTATGTTGTTGTTTTTGAACTTCAGTGTAAATAAGATGTTTCTGGTGAATGTCAGATAACTAGTGATGTCGGTTGTGTGCTGTGTTGGGTTCTCCCCTAAGAACATTTTCATAGATATTTATAATCCTGCTATAAAAAGTGAACACTTGATTTTGTATTTCTTAAAAAGCATTTTTCATCGGGTGAACAATTTTTTGGTAAAATACCTTTGAAACCTGGATGCCTGATCTTGTGCTGCTTTTAGATGCCTTTCACTCATGTTTAAACCTTTAAACCCTGAGCAAATCTGTTTGATTTCTTTAAAAAACATGGTAAAAAAAAGCGATGAACAAGTTGAAATACCATGCAAACTGAGCAAAATGAGTAGATTACATTTCAGTGAAATATATGCAAGTGATCTTGATTTTCATTGTTTTGTTTTATTTTATTATTTTTTATTTTAGCATCATATTAAATGCTTTGTGTTCTTGCTCCAATGGTCTTGAATCACTCCGTTTTAATCGAAGATGCCCTTTCGCTTAGTTTCTCCAACTTTAATTTGCTTGGCTCTTTGTTTTATTGAGTTTTCTTTTGTTGCGTGTTTAATCATGTTTAAGTATAGGTAGCTCTTAAGTAAATTAAAGTGTAGTAATTCAATCAACATCCCGTCATCCAAGAATAATATAGCAACACTCTTTTATTATACTGTAAATAAAGGCCTCGAGCCATTCAATCTGAATATTAGTTGATGTGTTGGGTTCACCGTGAAACGTCTTGATCATGATCCACCTAACGATCATCCTGCACCTTTGCAGATTTGGCCTTGAAGGGCTTAGTGTTTGGACAGTTTGCCCTTAATTTTAAACCAGCTCTGTTGAACCAAAAAGATCCAGACTGGTGTCAAATTGTCAGCACTCTATTCTGGATTACTCAGGTGTTCACGGACCAAAAAGCTTGGATTCAGTTTTTCACTGAAATAAGATTTGTGGATTTTTTTTGTATTGGATACAAAAAAGATGATTGCAAACATTTTTTTGACATTTTCATTTGGATTTTCAGTTTGTTAGAACCAGATGATTTTCTGCACTTAAATGAACAGCTTCCCTCATTTTCTTTGTCCTGCCCCCCCACATGCCCGGCCTAACTCAAACTGGCCTTCACCTACCTCTGTTTGAAGCCTCCATTCCCCTCGAATCTCCTCAGTTAACTAAAGAAACATAATTTACTACCAGCATCTGGCTTCCAGCTCTTTAGCTAAGCCTCATGGTCGCTGTCTTTACACTTTAATTGTGGCTCATTAATTTAGAACACCTGCATCATATGTTATACAGTCCGGTTACTAAAAGTTAATCCGTGCTTTCCGGCCAGTCAGAAATACACAAGTCTCAGTAGACATGGTGTGAACAGACCAGCACACAGTCTAGATTCAATGTTGCAGCTTTACAATGACTTTATTGGTAGGACGAAAGGGAAACTGGCCACAGGGTAAATGTGTCTGACTGTAAATTTATAAGGCAGTTGACTGGAAATAACTTCAAATGCAGGATATTGTCACTGTATCTTAGATTCAATGCATTCATCAATGTTTTCATTAATTTTCTGATGCCTCAGGCTTTAACAAATACACTGAAGTTTCATTCATAGCATTGACATTTGAATTCTAAATTAACAAATAAATGTTGTGCTGTGGAGAAACAGCTAACATTCAACACCAAGCCATACAAGCCATTAAATGGTCCCAACAAACTGACATCATAGGCTTTAAAACCTGAGCAAACTGGCTTGATTTCTTTTAAAAATGAAGAAAGTAGCAGATGAGCAACTTGGAACACAAAAATGAACAAGAAATTGGTAAAAAGTGCAAGAAAATTACCTGAAAATGAGCAAAATAAATTCACAAAAACAAAACAAGACAAATAAATGACTTGGGAAATTGTAATCATTTTGAGACCTAATTTTAAATTGTAATTGTTATAATTAATTAATTAATTAATTAAAACAATTTTCAAACAAGGGTAAACCTGCTT
>NW_024628959.1:0-2450 GCF_008729295.1 Plectropomus leopardus | reverse complement strand
AATTTTAAAAATCCAGGGAAAAAGGGATAGGGAAAAAGAAAAAAACTGGGGGAAAACTCTTTATAATTATCATAATTATATATTTAAAATGATGTCACATAATAATCTTTTTTTTCCAAGACATATTTTAAACCTTTGATTACAGGTTTGCTTCTTTTTCTCATTTAAACTTTTCTTTTTTGTTCTTTTTTTAAAACAACTTTCGCAATTAATTTATATTTCATAATTTCTTGCTACTTTTGTGGTCATTTCTTCTTTCATTGCATATTGCCTTCTTCTTCGCATTTTTTCTTCATCCTTTTTTTCCAATTGTT
The DNA here is from genome assembly GCF_008729295.1 of Plectropomus leopardus. Classification (NCBI taxonomy): domain Eukaryota; kingdom Metazoa; phylum Chordata; class Actinopteri; order Perciformes; family Serranidae; genus Plectropomus; species Plectropomus leopardus. Next base: position 2,136 of record NW_024628959.1, on the reverse strand, counting down.
GCTATGATGTCAAAGGGACAGAATAGTTACAATTACAAAAATGCACTGACTGTAAAATAAAAATAGTTAAATGTATACATTCATGTTAATAGTATAGAAATGTAATTAAGTATATTTAATCAGGGACAAGTATGAACAGAAGGACAGATAATAAGATCTGGAGCATCATTTTTATTATTATTATTATTATTATTATTATCATCATTATTATTATTATTATTATTATTATTATTATTAGGCCTATCTATATTTTTGAAACAACGCATATATATTGAGATCTGGGGCTATTTTTAAAACCTTTGGGGCTGAAGCCAGCCTTGGACACCAACAGGCTGCCTGAGAGGGAACATTCCTGGCTCTCCACAGAGAGGTGCTGCAACACACACAGGAAGAAACTCAGACGAGTGTAAAACTGACCACAGAGCAGTGAAGTTTTCTCTTTCAGCTTTTCCTTTTCTACTTTTGCTGTGCGTTAGAGAACTTTTTGAGTATTAATTGGCAACAAATACAAAAAAGAATCAGACAGTGACAAAATAACTCATCATACAGAGACAACCAATCAAACAAATTCCAAATAGCAAGCAAGATGCAAGCAAACACACACAGTGTGGGGTGGGGTGGGGGGGAGTAAAACTACTACAACTAATCATTTCAGCTGTACTTGTGTAAACTGTTTGATTTATAACAAACATGTTTTTTAAAGTTATTACTTTATTACTTTATTACTTATTTTGTTTTTCATGCAAAAAATCTTTATTTGTAAAGTGACAAAAGCTGTCAGATAATTGCAGTGAAGTAAGAAGTACAATATTTCCCTCTGAAATGTAATGGATAAATGTTCCTCATATTTGTAGCTAAGTAAACTACAGTAGCTACATGAGTAAATGTACTAATTAAAATCCACCACTGCACATGCACACAAACAATCTTCCTTTCTTCATAATTATACATCTCATAACCCTGACAATATAACCATTCTGTTACTTCCTCCATATTTAATATACTAAACTTAGACATGGACGAGGAAAACCCTTCCTGTGTGATTTAAGGCGAATATTTCAACTACTTCCATTTCTATCCTGGACAGATGAGACTGATAGAAGACAGGAGTGACAGAAAACAGCAGGGAAACAGACGAAAGGCGGGGAGGACTAGAGAGAAAGGGAAATTAGGGAAAGTGACAACTTGAGAACTAATCAGGGAAACCCTGAAGACAGGAAAGTTCACAATGACAGGAAGTAAAACCAGGCATGACACATGAGGATTGATACCACAAAACAAAACAGGAAACCAAACATGAAACAAGGAAAACACAGAGAAACCCCAAAACAAAATCTACAAAATACCCCAGATCATGACAAACTTCCAAAAAAATCATAAATAAATGGAAGATTTATAGCCATTTTACTGTTAACAGTGAAATGCCAATGAATAATGTTTCCCAATTGTTAATAATCCCATACTTTGTTATTTCAATAGTTTATTGTTAAAAAAAATATTAAATTATTGGTATACTTTTATGTTTGTCAATGATTACAGAATGATTTGTGAACCCTTCAGAAATTTAAAAAAAAACCGGTAACATTATATTTGGATTGTTGTTATAGAGTTGCAGCTAATGATGATTACCATGATGATGATTTATATGTTAAAGGTCAAGTGTGGAGGATTTAGTGGCATCTAGCAGTGAGGCTGCAGAACTGGAACTTTTTCCATGTGACAAGAAAGACAGATAGATAGATAGATAAATAGATAGATAGATAGATAGATAGACAGATAGATAGATAGATAGATAGACAGATAGATAGATAGATAGATAGATAGATAGATAGATAGATAGATAGATAGATAGACAGATAGATAGATAGATAGATAGATAGATAGATAGATAGATAGATAGATAGACAGATAGATAGATAGATAGACAGATAGATAGATAGATAGATACTTTATCAGTCCTTCACAGGAAAAAACATTTGTTACAGCTGTTCATTCACAGCTAACCACACACATCTAAAACTATCTGCTGGAAAAATAATAATTAAAAAAACTTAGATATAAATACTAAATTGCTGCATGTTATCCCCTCTCTCTCTCCCTCTTTCATGCTGCAGCTGTCCTATCTTTAATAAGGGC
>NW_024628958.1:0-1966 GCF_008729295.1 Plectropomus leopardus | reverse complement strand
TACAATAACCTTTTAAAGACTTTTTCCCAACATGCTGTACTAAGATTTCTTTTTCTCTTTTTTTGTGACTTTTGAAGGCATGATATAGCCTAGTATAACTTTTTTATGACATGCTATACCATGACTTTCTTTGACATGTTAAGACATCTTAATGACTCCTTTTTGGCATGCTATATTATGATATTTTAATGACTATTTTCTACCCTTTTAACATGCTATACTATGGCTTTTTATGACACAGGACCTGCTAACACAATAACAGTATATTTTGAAATGCAACACTATTCCTGTAACAGACATTTAGAGAGACAAAAACATGATTATTTAAAAGGATGAAAGGACAAAATTTGTAAAACAAAATTTAGTTCTATAGTACCTTATCATAATTTTAGAAAAGTATAGGAATAATATAACATTTATAGCATTTATAGCATTTTAATAATGGCTACATCTGGGACATATCTTAGTTCCTTAAGGAAACTGATTCCATCAGTGGGCAGCATTATGGATAAAAGCTATTTCACCTCATTTGGAGTCAAGTGTGGGCACCAGCAACTGACCAGAAAGAAAGAAGGTAAGTAAGTAAAGCTGGGGGAGAAAAGTACAGCAATGACAGCACTGTTTTTTCTCAACAGTAATCTGTGGAAGGAGAGCTCCAGAGGTCTGCAGTGGAGTCTCGCTCATATCACCGCTGAGCTGGTGAGCTTCCGCTCCACTTGGACACGACACACCGAGGACAACAAGCTGAAATGGAAGGAGAGTGGCTCCAATGGTTTGTCATAATCTCATTCTATCATTCATGTAATTTGTGTACTGTATTCACTCTGTAAAGTCACAGCTATCACAGCATGGCTTAGCATTTAACATTCCTGCAAAATCATTATACTTTTCTGTCATTTTTTACAACAATTCAGAATTTAAATGATCACCCATAAGAAGTTTGACATCCTCTGCTAACACAGGATAAAAGATCTTTGTTCTAGATGTGTGACTTCTTTGGCAGACACAAAGCCACTCTGCTCCATAGATGTGCTCAGTGTCCCTGATTTGATTTGTTAACTGCACTCATTTCACAGTGATCTCATGAGGAGATTTACAGATATTATTTCCCATTCAGCTTAACAAAATTTTCCAATGCCTTTTCCAATCTCCTGTATCCTCCAGGATTTTCAGACCCCGGCGTAACAAAAGAGCCAAGATCCAGACAAGAGGAGCTGTCAGAAAAGTCCCTGCAAGACCCAACTACAGATACAAAACAGTAGACAGGACTCCATTTACGACATGTGTATGTGCTTTTGGTCATAGAATATCTACAGCAGTTAACTGAGGTGAATGCTGAGTCACTGTTTGTAACAAAACCACAATGCCTTCTTGTATAACGATTGAGGGAGCTATGGAGGAGGGAGAGTTTAAGGTACACATCATCTTCCCAAGGTAAGATGCAGTATATTCACAGAAATGTCCTGTTCCCATTTCAAGTTTAGTATACTGTGATTATTTAAATGAAAAGTGTACATGCTGGCCATGTCATACAGTATAGTGCATGTTATTAATTTAATTTGTCACTAAAACACCTGTAAGAAACATTTTACCTAAATAGTTTGACCTGTACACAAATCATTTAGCCATGCAATAAACATTTCAAGTATGCCAGTTTTTATATGAAGTATATTGATTCACATTAAGGCTGGACCTGTTATGTTGGAATATTGTTTCATGTTGTATTAAATGAAAACATATATCAGATTCAACTGCAAGGTCAAACAACCAAACCAGTTCCAAGTCTGCAAAATGTAGTTAGAGCACATTTAGTGGCTTATTCAGCAAACCAATAACAATAAAATACAAGCAGATTATGTTCTGCAATTTCAGAACTACAGTAATTAAAGAAGAGATGATGTTTACTGCACAAGAATTATTTACTCTGTTTGGATTTAGTTAGTCGACACATCACTACCAGGAAGGT
>NW_024628957.1:0-16449 GCF_008729295.1 Plectropomus leopardus | reverse complement strand
TTTAATGCTGTGTCATTTTATTTGATGGTTTTTATGTGTATCATTATCATCTGTCTTCTTTCTAATATGTACTTGCATCTGATCTCTTAATTTGACCATCATTGTGTCTTGCATTAATTTGCTAGGGTTTTTTGGTTTCTATTCTCATATTGCTATTTGGGTTTCTTGCATCTACTTTGTTTTGTCAAAGTAACTTTGTTCTTAAAACTGCTATATAAATCTTTCATTTTAATCATACAAAATATAATCAATAAATAATTGTGTATTATTATGGATAAAGATAAGCTATTATATATATGTTTATATGTATGTTTATCTATTTATTTATTAAACATCTACCAGCTGCAAAATTATAACAATACACATTAACACATTATTATAAAATGGGACATTTTGCATAATGAGTCCTTTTACTTTTGGTATTTTGATGCAAATATGTCTGTATGCATAATTTTTATTTGTTGACAAAGTATTTCTACACCATGGCATTGCTACTTTTACTCGAGGCAGGGATCAGGATACAGTTTCCACACCACTGCCAGTTCCTCTTGTAAGCAGAATATGATAAGACAAATTGTTGTATTTTCTCAGGCTCTGTGATGTTTTTAGGATCTCTTCAATGTCACATTGCATTGTTTCAGCTTTACTGTCCAGCTCCAGATTCATTGTTGTGGTAATACCATCACTGTGTGCAAAGCAGACTGGACACTGGGGATTCATGCATTTTCCGTAGTCACTTATCCTGTTAGGGGTCGCAGGGGGGGTCTGGAGCCTGTCCCAGTTGAAATGAGGAGGCAGAGCACATCCAACACAGGTCGCTACACTATCACAAGGCTGACACATAACAATACACACTCACACCTTCAGCCAATTTAGAGATCTCTAACCTGCACGTTTTTGGACTGTGGGAGGAAAACCCACTCTGACAAAGGGAGAACATACCAACCCCACAAAACCCAAGATGACATTGTGAAAAAAAAATCCAAATTTTTAATCTTCAGAATGAGAGTAAATTTTGTGAACATCAAAGGAACTTTATCCCAATCGGTGCATTTACGGGTGCTTTCGAGCCCGCTGGCCACACCCGAGCCCAGTCACTGCAGATCATTTTTGCCAGTTCTGATGCACATGCCAAATTTCTTGAAACCCTTAAAAAACGGATTGCACAGCAGAAAAAAAATCTCTAAAAAACAATAGGTACCTTGTATTTTCAGTGCCAGTGACTGTTGGGCCCTGGCACTGAAAATGCTTGGGCCCTGATTAAGTAAATCATTAAATTACTGACATTCATTCAAAGGTTTTCTTTACTTAATCTGTTTATTAAAAAATGACAGTATTTTACCACAAGGAAATAGAATTACAATGCACTGCACAGTGTGCAACAGGACCATTTTCAGATATAAAGGTTACTCTGAATGTTGGTGGTTCTGACAAATTTGCGGAGGACATCTGTGCTGGGAGACGGGTCCAACTGAGGACAAAAACAGAAAGAAAAGCCAGAGTACAAAATGTTAAAAATAAGGAGAAGAAGAGAAACTCTTCAGATGTTGTTCAGTTTTACTCTGACCTTTAAAAGCTACTTCAGATATGAAAAGAAAAGCTGCTCACCTGTATGGACTTGCCAAGCTTTGTAAGTGCAGGCTTGAAGGTCTCCATGGTGACAGAGTCAGGGCCAATGACATCACTGTAACACTGGTAAACAACTGAGGCGATGTGGTGGACCTCGCAGTGGTTCAGTACTGAAGAAGAAGAATGCAAGGTTATCCGACGACTAGAATATGAAACAGATGGGCTGAAGACTTTCAGAGTCTGTAAGTGCAGCGGCACCAAAATGACCAAATCAGGATGAAAGACGATGTGAGCTCCGTGAGTGGAGAGGAGCACTAATGGCACCACATTTCATTGAGTTGGCAGATGCTTCTGTCCAAAGCAACTTTTTCCCCACATACACACATCAGAAGCAATTTGAGATAGTGTCTCGCTCAAGGACACTTGAGAAAAGTAGAGAATCAAACCAAAGTAAAGCTGGATTTATTGGCCAAACAATTTACATCCTGGTAACATTATGTGACTTTCCAGACTACCGGCCAGCGTTTCGGTTCATTAACTCATTGAGGGCAGTGATTACAGTGAGAAGAAGGTCTGCAGAGTCTTTTCTAGACATTTAGACACTAAAGAGAATAAGCTGATAGAGCAGTGATACTCGACCAAACGAAATCTGGGCCCAGAAAAGGTGCCAGGTGGCCCACAACCATTTTGTAATTTGCAATAAAAAATAACCTGACTCACACAAGGAAATGTTTTTGGACTTTTAGTTTGCATAGGGTGCCAGAGTGCATAAAACAGCATCAAAATAGAGCTTGTTTATCAAAAAAAGTGCCCTGAACTCCCAAGAGAGGTCCTAGCAAAGCCTGTAATGACTGAATATCATAGAAATGCCTCAAAATCTGAGAAATGTCCTTAAATACAAGAAATGTCCCCAAATCCTAGGAACATCAAAAAAATTCTTGACACATCCAAAAATCATAGAAACATCCCAAAAGCCTAGAAATGTCCTAAAATCCTAAAAAACTTCCCAATTTTTTTCTAGAAACATCCTAAAATTCAAGAAACCTAAAAAAACTTCTTGACACATCCAAAATCACAGAAATGTCCCAAAAGCCTAGAAATGTCCTAAAATCCTAGAAATGTCCTAAAATCCCAAATTTTCTACAATGTGAGATATGTCCCAAAATCCTTAAAAAATGTCCTAATATCCTAGTAATGTCCCAAAATCCTAGAAAAATCCTAGAATTCTAGAAACATCCTAGAATCCTAAAAACGCCCTAAAATCCTGGATATGTCCTAAAATCCCAGGAATGTCCTTGAATCCTAGAAACATCCTAAAATGCTGAAAATGTCCTAAAATCATAGAAATTACCTAAAATTCTAGAAAAATGTAAGGGGCTAATGCAACTGGCCGCTGGCCTCTTGTCATTTAGCGAGTTGAGTCTCCGTGCTTTCGTCTTTCTGCAGCCCGCTCTGTGTTGTTACCAACAGCCTCTACCTGTGCGTATACTTCAGGTCATGCAACTTAACCCTACTTTACCTGAATATTAAGAAGTTTCTGCTTTTCCAGCAGAAGTTATAGTGGGATACAAATTTTTTCAGGCTGCATTATTGCACAGGACAATGAACTGGAGAAAAAGACTCTGTATGACAGAGATAAGCCGGTCCTGGAGAGTGAGGTAGTTAAAGAGAGAATAACAGTCTGTAAGTGCATCAGTGTTTCGAGGTGTTAAGTGTGAATGAGGCGGAGGGTGAGCTGTTTCCGTCCAGCCTTAACGTCCTTACAAGCAGTCTGACTGGCTGAAAAACAGCTGTTATGAGAGCGTGCCCCGTGGGTGTTGACGCTCTCCGGCCTGCGGTGTCTCAGGTTGTATCCACCTGAGCAGAGAGAGATGTGGGTGGAGTCGGTCACTGAGGATGCTCTGTGCTTTCCTCCTGCAGCGTTGTGTGTATTCAGAGAGAGGAGGTCAGATTCTCTCTGCAGTTTTGAGTCCTTTTTTTAGGACTTTTTTTAGGGCTGACGGGTAAGTTAGTCCCCAGCAAGCAGAGAACGTTCCCACAACATTGGCTGACAGCTACAAGATGTAATAATGCTTTAAAGAAAACATTTTGATCTGATGTTCAAAGAATGTTTTACGGATGTTTATCATTTCAAATAATGTTCCTTGAAGAAAGAAGTAAATGCTAACTAAGACGTTACGTTATAACTGCAACATTCTGCGGATGTTTTGGTGATGTTGAGAGGTGACACATCATTGATCGTTCTTTTATAAAACGTTCCCACAATGTTACATGAGAACAAAGGAAGAACAGAGCTGACGCTTCCCCTCGCACACGCAGCAGGCAGCCAGGCTCCGACACACAGAAGAGCAAAAATGCTTCATAGACGAATGTCTTCATCTTATCGCAAGTTAGAAATGGAGTTAGTGAGACAGAAACTGTAAACTATAACATTTATGTATCCTAAATAAACAAGAAATATATTTTCTTGATTTCTCCAACGCTGACAGCAGAACCTTTAACAACAGAGCTTATCAACACTATGGTCTGTAATAATTTGGCCCAAGGACTTGTTTAATAACGGGTATCGGTACCCATGATGACTCGCCCCCCTCTTTGATGAGACCAAGGACGGTCATGTCATCTGCATATTTAATTATAATGTTGCTGCACGAGGTCGAAACACGGTCATGTGTGCAAAGGCTGTAGAGTTTGTGGCTGAGGTTTGGGGGTTCCTTTACTGGTTGTTAACTCAGCAGAGCCTCTATTTTCCATCCTCGCCACAAAAATGTGAATAAAAGGACAATTTATGTGAAAGATATAAACCTCTTCTGGTTTCTGACAATTACCTCATGTATGCACAAAATAAAATACTTGATAGTCGACAGAGCGTATCGAGAGGGGATACATTTTGTGGCAGGTTGAAAAAGCAGTCTGAAAATTTTTATATCCCTTTAACTTTTGCCAGGAAAGAAGAAACATCGCCATATTCATCGAGGTTATTAATTAAGGTTATTCATCTAAACTGGAACTTTTGCTAGTAACATTAAAAAGAAGACAATCATGCACAGAAATATTAAGGTCTGGTCATTTGACTTCGCCTTTGTATTGTTTATTCGTTGATTGTGAATTCTTTTGTGGTTACAAAGGTTTAACATTTAGCAAGTGGCGCCTAACTGCACAACTTATCAACATTAACTCATTTTCTAGAGTCAGCAGCACTCTGATGTACGACACCACACCTGACACCAGAATGCCTCTTTATAAAGCGAAAAGAAAAGGTCGACCGAGAGCACAGAGTTTCACGAGAGGTGGACGATTGATTTTTTTCTTTTCTTTTTTTTGGCAAGGGTTTAAGGTGAATGCTTCACTTTTCATCTGCAAGAGGAAAACCGTCTTTCTCCGAATCTAAAGATGCATTACTAAAAAAAGAAAAGCAAAGTCGTGCAGCTTGGATGTGCTGGATGTGTTCTCTCAAACATGAGCGAAGACAAGAGGAAAAGCTGGTGCTAATGTGGGTTTTCAGACACTTGAATTAGAGAATGTTTAAGAGTGAAAATACCTGCGGCTGGAAGTCCTGTGACTATGTTTGGCTGCTCCAGTGACTGGCACACAGGCCGACCACTGAAAGCACTGGTGTGGAGAGAGCGCAGGAAGGGAGCGGAGCTGCAGCACACATAGTCGGCCGCCTTGTACTCAGACACAGAGCTCTCTGACAGCAGAGTCACATTCAGCTGTCTGTGCTGCAGACAGTCGAACACCTACAAGGGACAGAGAGACACAACATCACCTTCACCATGTTGATTACCCCCAAAACACCCCAAATTTCTCCTATAACAACACAATTTCATCACAGTCCCATCTGACTGATTTTGCTATGTAATACCTTTTCTGTCCACTGGAAAAGCTGGTCTTCTGCAATGTAGCAAGTCACTTGGCATATCAAAACCTTCAAGAAAAGCGGCACAAGAGACATTTAATGCAACATTCGTGGATTTAAGACATGCTTAACCCTGTTGGAAACATACCAGTGTCACTTGATGGATCATAAATTAAAAGGGAAAACATGTTCATTTTCTTATTTTGTACATCCTTGATTCATTTCCTCTACTCGCTTCTCCTTCTCCTCGCTCTCTTTCACCTGAGATGCGAGTGGGGGAGGCAAGAACGAGAGACACGGTGAGAGAGGAGTCGAGGGAACAGGCACTTAATAAAACCAAATCTCCGTGCTTCAGAGCCGTCATTTTAAATCAGCGTGAATTAAACATGACGACGGCACAGCTGCATCATCAGCCGTGTGACATGCCTCACACATGGCTTTTAAGTGCTCGAAGCATCTGCATGACATTCAGCACATAAAAATACATTAACCACAGGCAACCAATATACAGTGGACAGCAGGGTTTCACATGGCTTGGACACAAAAATTCAAGAAAAGTATTAAAAATGTAACCATACGATGAGACAATAAATACTATAAAACTCAAACTGGATTGTGAGACCGTAAGTAGTGCAAACTTAAAGGTGCTTTATGTAAGATCTGGACATAATTTTAGTTTAAAAAAAAAACTAACCCTGTCAACAGAGTGTGAAGAAGTTACATCTTTGACATTATGTCCCAGATGCTTATGTAATGTATTGTAGAGATATCCACTGCTAACAGCCGGGGACGGGCTGTCCCTTCTGTAATAATACGTCCTGGCCTGAGAGACGACAGTGAGTCACTGTAGGAGTTTAGATTCAGTGGATACAGCGTGGAGGTTAAAGTCTCAGTTAGTTAGTCAGTGTGGAAGAAACACAGCGATGGCAGAAGCTCCAGGAAAATGACTGTTGCCCCCATCACAAGCAGCTCTCGAAAGAAGCAACGGCAAAGAAAAGAAGCAAAGCAAGAGGAAGCCAAACTAGAGTAAATATTGGTTTGGCTTTCTAACACTGGAGACAGCTCTTGGAGAGTAAAAAGATACAGTTTGATACTGAAATTAAAACGTTTCTTTTAGACTGGTAAACTACATCTAACGTTGGCTATTTACCAAAACATATCTTTTGTGTAACTAATGACAACACAAACTATAGGCTTACAGTTCGCGAGTTAAGTAAGATATTAAGTAAACTATACACAAACATTGCACATGAAGATCAGAAGACAGCAGCTTTATTTTGAGTGGCTGGTGACTGTAAATTGCAGTTGAGTGGACACGGTAGTAGAACGATAATTAAAGGGTGAAATACGTTCCCCTGTTCGGTTGGACAGGGTGGCTTGAACTTACATAATGCACCTTTAAGCAACTAAACTAAGGTTACTTTTGCATCTGCAGGTTCTGTAACATCTGCCCAACAGTAAAATTTCATATTAATTTCAGACGATGTGTGTCACATCGCTTAGTATCCTGCATGTCTTTGTACATAATCACATAAAATCACAGCTGACAAAAAGACTTGTGCAAAGAAAACACGCCTGTGCATCAGGTTTGGACTGTATGTAATATTTCATAACTTCCTGAAATGTCACCGGCGTATACGGTACACGACGGTATAAGTGTGCATTTAAATCAGTGATTTATACATTAATAGGTGTAGCAGTATGTGTTGTTCACAGCTGCTTGATACTGTATCAAAGTCTTCTCTTTCTGCTCATTAAAACCCTGCAGCCGTCTGAAGGCAGCAGAACAGAAATGTGTGTGATAAATCTAACGCCTCACGCACAACCATCCACTGTGTTTATCTCGATTAAATCATGTGCAAACGACACCAAGGATAATAGAAAATAACCACACACACCTCTGCACTCACCAGACTGACTGGTTATAACTCTATTCTGACAGTTTATGGAAGAGATGGCTGATTACGTCTCATTAATCCTTCGTGTCACGGCCTACTGTCCAACTCTTGTAGCTGAAGTGGGGTTTCATTTTATTCTTGAAACATGCAAACACAGCTGTATCAGGTTATATAAACAGCTTCAACAAACCATTATTGTTCATATGATTAATTTCTATTGTCATCAGACGCATCTGCTTTCCTTATATTGCTCCGATTTATTGAGGTTTTTCCTCTAATTTGCCTCCTGTTTGTAGCTTTACAATAACAGCCATAATGATGTGCTATTATACACGAGAAAATAAACAAACAAATTAAATAGAAGATCAAGTGCTAACTCATTAAACTGAAAGATTATGATTGAGTTTACAACAGGTGCTTACTGTGGCATTAATCAAACTGCACACACGCTGTTTTGCTCAGTGTGTCACTCACTGATGGGTTGTCCTTGTGTCTGTAGAAAACACACGCAGACTCCTCGCTGGTTTTGCCCGGTTACAGCCCGGCTCCGCTCGTTCCACACGGATGCATGTCCCACCGCGTCCCAGTTTTCAGAGGTGAGAACGTACACTGACAGAAACCCTGTGAAGACAGGCCGACATTAAAATGATCCTCACAGCAGACATTGGGACTGGTGTGGATATTTTCACGAAGAGCTGAAACACTGAACAGATTGATCTATCAACATAAAATTGAGTGGTGACTTTGTTGGTAACTGATTAATCATTTTAATTACTTTCTTTCTGGACAAGAAAATACCAAAAACTGAATAGCTTTTTAACTTGGAGGATTTTCTGCTTTATCCCTTTGAAACCAATAAATAAAGGGAATGAGCAACTCGAGAGGTAATGCCCAAAATAGCAAAAAGTACAAGAAAATTACCTGAAAATTAGCACACAAAAAAGAAAAGAAAAAACAAAGTAGAAACAAACAAGGAAACTACTTAAAAAAACAGTGCTTTAATAATAATAATAATTCTGTAACATAATTTTTAATATATAATTATGATAATTATATACATGGTTTTCTGGACATTTTCCAGAGCTTATTTTTTAATACATTTCTAAATCTACCAATTTCTTGCAATTAGTGTGACATTCCTTGCCAAGTTGGTCATTTCTTTTTTTTTCTTATGTTTTGGAAATAAATCGAACCAGTTTGCTGAGGGTTCAAAGGTTTAATTACTTGAAAAGTGTGGGAAGCAGCAATAGAAAAGTGATCTCAATTCAGGTTTCAGGAGTGAACTCTGGCATAACGAGTGTGAAAATTAACTTCATTTTTAAAGATTCGATGATTTTCTCAACCTTTACGTAAGTTTATCTGCATCCATGTTAACTGCTGACGAAAGTTACATTGAGGACATCACTCCCGATTTTGACCACTGACTATAGTTAAGACTGTATGTCTCTGTATATAGCCCGTGATTCTAACTGATTAAAAATAGTAGGCTGGAGGTGGCACAAGTGTGCAAAACTTGATTAAAATAGAGCCAGGGAGAGCAGTTTTCGCAAACAAACAACACACAAGAGGTGTAAGTCAGACAAAACAAGCAATTTGAAGAAATCATCTTGTGCTTTACCAAACTGTGATGGACATTTTTCACTATTTTTGTCATTTTATAGACAAAACAATCAAATGATTACTTGAGAAAATCATTAGCAAGTTATTTAGTGATGAAAATAAACATTAGTTGAAGCCATTCTGTCATTAATGGTTGACTGTATTACAGTTACTGGAGTTTTTTAACGTCTTTAGACTTCTTTTCCTTCTCCATGCACCTTGGAAGTAAGTAAACTTGTGCCAAAAGCCCCCAACCTGCATTAAATTTACATCCTGCTAACTGAATGGAATGGAGCCATCATCGATATTATTAATCGAGAACCAACAGTTCGTAACAAAGTTGAAGTAGTTACGTTACTTTTATTGATATTAACTGCGTCTGTAAGCTTGAACTGTGTGCTGATTTGCAGAGATTATTATGTTGAGCTAATAATGTTACCAGAAGTAAAAACATTTCTGGAAGTCTGTAAGACTGCAGAGCTAACGTTGCTGGATTACTCTATGTTGCAATTTCTTTTTGGGAATTATTTAAATTTAATTTGATCTGTAATATTGACTGAGCTGTCAGAAGAACTAATTACAGGTAATGTAGCAAAGAGGAGAGTTGTGACTCAGAAAGCTGCTGGCAGCCACTTACTGGCAGCGTTATGTCCCACAGCGAGGATGAAGTCTGAACACTGCAACTTGTTTCCAGACTTCAGCGACTCGGAGACTTCAGGGCTCCAGTGCAGATGAACCTCCCTGATGAAAAAGTGACGTGTTAGATGGAAGAAACCGTTGTGGTAAAACCCTAAAACAACTCAACATAATCAAATATTTAAAGATGTTTATTGAATTGCACTGGGGATGCAGGTGCCTTCAAGAAATCGCCATATTTTTGTTAAATCTCGTGCATCCTGGCATGAAGGTCTCTCTAGTAGATGTTAATCTGATTTTTTTGGGCTTATTTCACAGGTATATTTGTCATTCTCTTTCAATACTGCCGCAATAACCAGAAAAAAACTTCCCTAACAAGTATTGCAACTTTGCTCAAATACTGTAATTGGAAACAATGTTAAGGTGTTTGTACTTTTCATTTTATACTTTGAACTTCTACTTAACTTTTACTTTTTATTTTTTAAAGTGAGATGACTGGCTGCTCTGTAGACTACAAGCAAATGTAGTTAAAAAAAAACAAAACCTTGTATCAGGTGCTCATGGCAAACATAGTAAAATTATCCGTCATAATCCTCTGTCATATCCACTTTGTTAAGAATAAACAGCTTCTTTAAAAAAAAAAATCATATTGCTATTAGTTTTATTACACCATTATCACGTTACTTATTTATTTTGTTTTTTGTTATTATTTTTCTCCTGCCTTATATGCCTTGTCATGTCTTAATCCTTTTATGTCTTTTTTATACACACTAAAAAGAATAAACTGATTAGAGATAAATAAAAGAATAAAAAAAGAATAAATAGATTAAAAATAAATTTTAAATTCTAAAAATATGTCCTCTTTGCACGAGTTGAAACGAATAAATATATTGTAAAATAAGTACATACATATATGTTTTAAAATCTCTATATCTTTAACTGCACTGTAATGTGCTACAGTGTACTGATGTTACCCAAATGTCATGTGTCATGTCGCTAGCTAAGGAAGATGCTAATTAAGTTAACGTTATATAAACATGTGGCGGGAGGTACCAAAAGATGGAAACGTGAAAATGAAGACCACATACAACTTGATGTAATCAAAAAGTAATTTCATAATGATTTTGAACGTTTGTGATTATTTCCACGCTGTCTGACTCCCTGTCTCAATGCTAACGTTAGCTGGCTAACGTTATTTACCTTTTTTCCTCCAGTTCTCTGCGGATTTCTTCATCTTCTTCGTTTTCATCGAGCTCCTCCTCATCTTCCTCCACGGCCCGAGAATACACAGACAAAACTTCACCGAAAAAACGTCGCCATAATCACCAGGTTTTGTGAAGAAAACGAAAGTTTGGCTACAGGGTGAGACGGCCAGTCATGATGCACATCCGCCACTTCCGCCGGCAACAACACCCCTCAAAAATAATAACCTCAAAACTGAAATCCTTCAGGATAAAAACATAATTTTTGACAAACAAAAACCAATACACAGAAAAAGAGCAAAAAAACAACGATAGCAAAGCTGGGCAAAGGTAAACCACGCAAGAATTTTATTTTCATAGCACGTGGTTTCAGGAGGAAGCACAATGTGCTGCACAAAGTGTTGTTGGAAGTTGCAGGCAAAAAACAAAACCAGCAACCGACCATAAAAGTGAATCAAATCCATTAAATCTAATAATAAAACCTTGTAGGATAATAATTAAGATGGATGATAAAACAATGAAAGATACAAAGACATGCGAGTCAGACCTGTTAAAAAATAAATAAATAAAAGCAGTGAAAACAGAAAAATACAAGATAAACAGACCAATAAAAGATGATAACGATTGAGTGAAAAAAAAAAAAAAAAATGCAAAGAAAATGCAAACAAACAGGGTATTGCCTGTATTGACATCTCTGACATACTACTTCTTCTACTGTTGCTGCTGCGTGCTGCTTGTTCCTGTCCACAAGTTTTTTGTTTGGTTTGGGTAGATTGTAAAACTGAATTGCTCCTCTGGGATAAATAAAGTTGTCTAAATCTGAATTTGTATCTGAAAATAGAATAAGATGCAATAATATTTAAACCAATAAAAGTAAAAGCACATCTGAGTTCAAAACAATAAAATGAAATAAATTAATTGAACCAGATAAACATTTAGCCAAACTAATATATACAGAAAAAAAATATGTTAAAAATATATATATACTTTTTTAATATCAATAAGTATACAAAAATATGATATGTATCCTATAACAAAAAACAATTAATTTGAAAATACAAATAGTATTACAAGTTTGTAATTTGTAATTTGTAATTGCGCAATAATGCAAAGTGCAAAGGATGCTGTTAATGAAGTTTATTAATTAATGTAACATGTTGCTTTATATGCATGATGTAGGTGGATTTGACAGTGTGTGCATATAGGCCTACATGGTGCTTAGATTTATATTTGACAGTGATTCTATTTACATGTTTTTAAAAAAGTGTGTTTTTTAAATATAATAAATATAATTTACTTTTTTGTGTTAGTCATGTTATAGGGTTATTACACAGGGGTTGTTTTTGACACTATGTGACTCGGGATGTACACATAGACCTGTGAGTATATAGTTTAAACCTATAGCTATGGCATTAGCATATGTTTTACTGTAAAACATATTCCAACAAATGAGATCTGACTAAATATTTAAAATGCACAGACAACACACCGTCCATGCACATGGAGACGTACAACACCAGTCGATTCCCACAATCCCTGTGGGAAGCTCAAAGCCCCGGCTGCATGCATGAGTTCTGCCTGTCCAACGCATTTTTGCCTGAGCTGCTCACTTAAATCAATGAATGATTTAAGGACGTGTCTCTCCACTGGAGTCACATGGTGTTTGGTTATACAATGCATAGGAGCTCGAATATGACTAACAATTAGCGTAGGAATGCTTGATGTGCTATTTCTGGCCTTTATGCCAATTAAGGGTAAACTTGACATACCACATGACTCCGCCAGCTTCTTAGTGGTGATACATAATTAACACGAGTAGGAGAAAGCAGGAAAACATCGTTCTGAAAGGATGCTGGCAGGTCGTTGAGCTGTATAGCTCGATGGAAACATAAGCCAAGTCATGTTAGGGCAAATTGGCCTCAAGTTGACTGCAGAACATCCATCCTCTCCATTGTGTTGTATAATTCATTTTCCTGTAAGCTGTGCCCCGGGAGATGAGGGACAAACAGAAATGTGATGACATCAGCACGGCCATAAAAATGCTTCATTGTCACCAGAAAAAATGTCCAGTGTTGGAAAGACAAATTGGATCGCAGGGCAAAGCCTGGAGTAGAATAGAGAGTAAGCTCTATTACCAGTGTGGTGCAATAATGTAGCAAGAGGCCATAAAGTAGCAGCACAAAGGTTTCCTGTCACAACATGGGGCAACATGCTTCGAGGAGGCTTCAGGCAGCTGTTAATGTAATTGATAGAGGAGTGAGAGATAGAGGAGGAGAGGGAGCGCCGTTCTGCTGCTTAACAAACACTGAAGCCTCCAGGCTCGAGACAACAAGAGACGAATGTCAACAACACGACAAACTGGGACTGTCACAACATCATTGACTATTAACAGGACAGTAAGAGGACAACAGCACCCGAGCCTGCCTGCGCTCTGAGAAATAAAGTTGCCAACTAGAACCATATAGGGTTCTGCGGCTTGTTTCCATAGGAGAACTCTTTTTGGTTCCTCATAGAGCCTTCTATTAAGGTTCCAGCTAGGCCCCCCCAGAGGGACCTACCCTGAACCTTACATAAAAGGTAATACCTAGAACCATCTCTGAAAGGTGCCACCCAGAACTCACTATGAGAGGCAGAAAACCCGTCATTGGTGTAATGGTTCCACCCCTTCAGAACCTTTCCACCCTCCAAGGGTGTTCACAAGAACCCATACAGGAAGTTCTACCCAGAACGTATTTATATTCGAAGTGTTTCATCTGGGATTCTGCTGGGAAACAAAGGGTTTCATCTAGAATCCACCCAAGCGATTTTACCAAGAACCTTTTCATATTTGAAAGGTTTCATTTAGAACACATGCAGGTGATTCGACACAGAACCCATACATATTCCGAGGGTTTAATCTGGAACCCATACAGGCGATTTTACCTTTCATTTCTAAAAGATCCAAAACCAGTTCAGGGGATTCTATACTGAGAACCCTGTTATTTCAAAGTGTTCATCTAGAACCCACCCAGACAACTCTACAGAGAACCCTGTCATACTCCAAGAGTTTAATCTAGAATTCACCCAGGAGATTCTAGTAAGAACCCATTTATGATTAAAGTGCTCCCCCAAGAACCCACCCAGGCGATTCTACTGAGAACCCTTTCATATTCAGTGTGTGTTTCATCAAGAACCCAACCAGGGGATTCTACACCAAGAACTTTTCAAATGGTTTCATCTAGAACCCATCCGGGGGTCCCTAAAATAAACATTGATTATATTACCCAAATACATTTCTCCCACTATCATCATGGGCTTAATTCTTAATGTGACTCTCGGTCATACAAAGAACCCTTTCTTCAAAAAAGGGTTCTTCAGAAGCAAATGCCTCTGGGTAGAACCTCAGCCCCTCAGGATGAGCCCTTTTGGAACCGTTCTTTCTAAGAGCGCATCTTCACTTTGCCCATGTAAAAGCAGCAGAGCCTGAGGATGGTGATCGTCTCTCCTACGGGCCAGACTGCCTCGCTGGTTGGCATGCACTGAACATTAAATGGGAATTGGTTCAGTTACAGAGAGGCATCCCTCCCTCCTGCACAAATTAAGTAATTCAAGGGCACAAATTCAGTATAGTACAAGGTTTATTGCCAAGTAGGTTTTCATATAAAAGGAATATGCGTTGGCTTTTTGGTGCATAATAAAAATAACAAGACAAAATATAGAGGCCCTAAGTACTGCAATAATCAAGAAACATAAATAGAGTAGAAAAAAATACAATAAAAAAAATCTAAAAAAAAAAAGAATATGTGCAATATAATAAAATATATTATTAAAAAGATGGAGGTGAGCAGTTTTGTGCAGGAATGTGCAAAAAAGATTTTTCCAGTGAATGTGTAAATGTTCACAGCACAAAGGAGGGGAAATTAAATTTGCTTTGTTCAGGGGCCACTTTTAGAAAAGCGACATGAGTTCACAAGCCAGGATGAGAAGTGAGTACATTTGGGGCTTAGCCCAAACCTCTGGCAGAGTCCAAGGGATCCTCCTCTGCCACTTTTTTTTTTTTATAAACAAGCTCTGATTGATGCCTTTCATGCACCTCATTTATATTGAGTTGAACATCACTGATATAAAGTATAGATCACTGGTTGCCAACTGATTTCTCCTTAGTCATTAGTTCAAGGTCCACACATTAGATAAAATATCACCCCCCTCAATTTTATTTAACAAAATGTAAACAACATGTTGGCTAAGAACACGAAGAAATAAAATAGATTACATGAATAAACAGAAAAGACACTTCAAAATAAAAGCTCTGTGCCAAAATGACCATTTGTAAATTAATAGATTTCCATGTTACCGAGAATTTGTGAAGAAAACTTTGTTTATCTTGTGTGCCTCCACAGAAAACGGCCAACACTTTGATTATTGAGTTATTGATTGATTGGTGTCCACATTTAACGACAGCAACACTATATCAAAACATCCATTTGCAAGCTCTTACGCTACTCATGCAGTAATCCACATCTCATTTATGCAGTCGTTTGCTCAGTACTTCCTAAACACATGTATTTTCGCTAAAACCCTAGTGAAATTGAAGTTTATCTACACTCTCTTCAGATGTTTAGGAAGTACTGAGCATACAGCTGGATAAATGAGATGTTCAAAGTTTTCTGTGGAGGCATGCAGGAAAACTACACTTTCTCCAGAAATTCAAGGTAACACAGCTTGACTTATTGATTTAAAAATGGTCATTTTAAAGCGTGAAGTATTTCTTTAACCCTTTTTTCTGTATCATAATTTTAGTATATAATTGTAAGACTTATATAGTTTTCTGAACATTTATTCCTCAGCTAATTTTCAAGTTGTTTTCTTGTTGCCTTTTACTTTTCCTTTTTCCTTCGCAGTTTTCCAGACATTTCTTGCCATGCTGCTCATTGCATTTTTCCCATATTTTCAACTGAATTTAAATAAATTTTAACAGGTTTCATAGGTTTAAATGCTCTTGAGAGGCATCTGAATGCAACGCAACAAAACTAATGTCCAGGGTTAAAATGACAAGGACAACTGAAGATTGACATGAACGGGGAGCTCACAATCAAAATATTACAACAGAAGAAGCAGAACAGTGATAATACCAGCTATATAATGCTTTTTATTTTTATTTCTGTGGTTCAGAGGAGCTTTTTCAGCCACAGAGGGCACGCTGACATTGTTCCGAGTTGAGGAATTGTAATTATACTGGTGACCCTGACCTTTCCATCACTGCTACCATTTCCATCTACAGTCTAAGTGGCAGATTATGAGATTTATTGAGCAAAGCATCGCTCGCTCTCTGAGAGGGCAAAGCTTTTATTTCAGCCCACTAAAGTATGACTTTTTTTTCAGGGCATATCATTTAGAAACTCCCACTCCTGATGTACAGATGCATGAAAAGTGAGGGGTCATTACAAAAACACTAAAAAACACCTTTGAGTGTTCATCATTCTTCCATTTTCCATATGTATGGCTGTCACAAAGGGATGGAGCGCTCCACACACACACTCATGCACCCACTCCATCAGACCACCTACTCACAGTCACATTTACCCGTTGGGGTAATTTAAAGTGTTCGCTCCAGCTGAGCTGCATGTCTGTGGACTGTGGGAGGAAAGTGAAAGCGCCTGGAGGATTTCCCACGCAGACACACACGGAGAACATGCAAACCCCACAC
>NW_024628956.1:0-1283 GCF_008729295.1 Plectropomus leopardus | reverse complement strand
GGAACAAACAGTGTATGTGGTTAAAGAACAAGTGAATGAGAACCCCATTTACAAAGTGTGTCCCGAGACAGGTGGCAATAAAACACGGACACTCCACAGAAACCTTCTCCACCTTGTAAATGACTTACCTGTGGGCATGCCTGAACAGTTCAAGAACAAAACACCGACCAAAGAAAGACAGAAGAAAGAGAGTCAAAGAGGAAAGCATGGACAGGGAGAACCAGCTCAAAGCAGTGATTCACCTGACTCCGATGATGACATCCCCAGAGCACAATACTGGTTAAGAGTGGCCAGGCCAGGTCTGGCACAAAGTCCACATACCACGCTTCCCTATGCGCCCCAGAGAGACACTGTGACTTCTCCATCCTCACGTGAGTCAGCACCGTTGATCCCACCAGCAGCAAGAGCAGAACTGCAGCGGAGGATCACACTAGAAGAACATGCATTGATGGAACGAGAACAATCCAGTGAACAGGAACCTGAACAAATGCGTGGCAATGACTATGAACAAATGGCAGGAAATGACCAAAAACAAGACACTGAACATCCACATGGTCCAGTCAGAAATGATCCAGAGACTGGCAGACTTACCTCTGTGTGAATCATCCAGGCAGCCAGCATGAGACAGGAGACCCCCAAAGACATTGACATATGAATCTCTTGGCCAGCCATCCTACCAGCCTCAGGGGTCTGTGAACACTGTTGGACTTTGTGGGACACAAACACTGCCACCATGGGGAATGCCCTCTGTCCCCATGGCACACTACACACCCTATCATGCACTATATCCGCCCCTGCCCTACCCTGTTATGATGCCATACACTGTCCCTCCCTTTGCATACTAACACGCACACATGCACACACTCATATATACATAAATGTTTACACAAAGGAGAAAACCTCAGGACTGTATAATATTGGTTGTGATTTAAAGAAAAGAGTGAAATTTAGATTTTTATTTTAATGCCGGGAGTCATTTTCTTTTCTGGGGAGTGTGTGACCCACACAGAATGTGTTCACATTGCTTTGAAAATGTATTTTTTTTGTAATATAATGCTGTTTAAGGGGAGTATCAAAAGTCAAAAGTAGAAGTTAATGTCATGTTATGACACAAAGGGGCCACTAGGTGGCAGTAGTAGAATGTTGAGTGGCCGGGAGCGTCTCTTTCTCGGTGGAGCGGAGGCTCCTCATTTATACGAGAGCTGCCATGGTGAAAGCAACAACTTCTGCTCCTCATTTCTTCTGTTATATACAGGTTGGTCCAATGTTAAACAAGTCATAAC
>NW_024628955.1:0-4787 GCF_008729295.1 Plectropomus leopardus | reverse complement strand
GTGTGTGTGTGTGTGTGTGTGTGTGTGTGTGTGTGTGTGTGTGTGTGGGCATCATACTGGACGACTCCCTGCAAAGTGTTTATCGAGCAGAGAGAACCTTTAAAATCTGCAGCGTTGTTTGTGTGCCTGTAATGAGGAGCAAACATCAGAGAGCAAAGAGCCTCGATTCAGTTTCAGTTTCGCAGCTCCTCCATCAGATCGGTAACGAGCTGCCGTGTTTCCTCCTGCGAGCCAACAGCTGGTGACCCACTTCTGATAACTTATCACTCGGACCAATTTTTAATATCTTTGAATGCCGCACTTTGTTCCCAGAAATTAAATCTGTGACTCTGAGTGTGGCGGCGATCAGCGGTCGGATGATTCCACAGTTTATCCAGGAACTCGTCACATCTCACAGCTGTCTGCAGGCTCCAAATAAATACTTTATTTCTACTTTTCTCTCATTTAGAAGCGAGCTGCAGTGGAGGGTTTTTGTCTTGCACTGTGGTCAAAAACATTTTAAAAAGTAATTTTATGCACTGAGTTTGGTGCAAGTCATTTCTTATAAAGCTGCTCTTTAACATTTTGAAAATTGAGCAAAGTGGTGAAAGTTTGTGAACTTTGGCTGCGAGTTGTGTCTCTGTTTCCCACAGTGACGAGAGTTTTCCGCTGACTGTGTGTGTGTGTGTGTGTGTGTGTGTGTGTGTGTGTGTGTGTGTGCTTGGAGATGGAAACATGAGTTGATCGAACCTGCAGCTGTGACATGTTCAGTAAGTGGTTGCAGAGGTAAATCTATAAATGTTGTTGTGATTATGAGCATGTGTGCACTCTCCATGGGGGACCGAACCGTCATCCATGGATACAGACTCAAGCTGGTGTGATCAGTTACACGTGGTCGGATCGAGGCAGCACTGTCTACTAAGTGTGGTGTTGTTATGAACCACAAAAGAAGACGATAAAACAGTCAGGTGTTCGTACTGAACTGTACGAACGCTCTGATCGATTGCACCGAGGCCGCCGCCCATGCCTCCACCTGATCGAGCCATCGGTCTCTGTCAGGCGCCGAGCTGGCTGTGACCAATCCTGAACCGAGGCTTCAGTCTGTCAGCGACCTGCAGCCTCCTGATCTCCTCCTGATCTCCTCCTGCTCTCCTCCTGATCTCCTCCTGATCTCCTCCTGATCTCCTCCTGCTCTCCTCCTGCTCTCCTCCTCCTCTCCTCCTGATCTCCTCCTGATCTCCTCCTGCTCTCCTCCTCCTCTCCCCCTGCTCTCCTCCTGCTCTCCTCCTCCTCTCCTCCTGCTCTCCTCCTCCTCTCCTCTTCTCCTCCTGCTCTCCTCCAGCCCGTTTCCATTTGCCTGTTTTGTCGTTTCACGCGAACGCCTGAATAGCTGCTAAAATGGATTTTGAGAAAAACATAATGACGCCCAAATTACATTTTTTAATAAACAGAATGAGAAAATGTTTTAAAGCCATTTTAATGAATAAATATAATTAGTTTTTACAAACCATCCACTTACAGCAGCTAAAGTATGATTAATGCTTTTATGTTGGGGCACTCACAGCACTCAGTAAAGGTTTGGGAAAGAACCATTTGTTTTTTAACATTTAACCAAAATGTCCATCTCACTCAAACCAAAGGGCCTTTTTGCCACACACATCTGTTCCTTCAAAATGAAGAATGAAAGACAAAAAAATCACCAAAGTGTTTGGTGATTTTTTTGTTGTTTCTTTTTTAATTGTCCAAATTACAAAAATAATAAGAGGTTCAACATTTTATATGACAAATACATGTGTGCAGATTCTCCAAACCCCTTTAAAAAAAACTATGTTTCACAATGACAAATACGTAAATTCACCTTGTACCTTGTTATACTGATTTGGCTCCAAAATGTGACCAATCAGAGGGCAGCGGAGTGTGAGCAGTGAGCGGACGCCGTGACAGCGAGTAGGATGCCGCCGCTCTCAGCAGAGACCTAAACGCAACAAGTGTATCCGTTTACACGCATCACAAAAGCCTGCAGCTCCCCCGCTGCGCCGAGGCCTCGCCAGCAATCGCCGCTTAATGGCCCCCCACTGCGAGTGTGTGTGCTGGTATGCATCCAACACACACACACACACGTCTGCATATTGATGCAAACACAAACACACACACACACACACACACACACACACATACACACACACAGAGTCAGGCTGATCTAATGGCTGCTGGCAGCTGAGCTTCAACACGCAACTTTTCGCCTCAGGACAGAAAGCGCCCAGTTTTAGCTCCGCCCTTTGTCACGTGTCATCACCTGTCAATCATTCTGATGTCCCGCCTCCTGTCCCCAGGGGGTCAGACGCCGCCGCTGCATGTGTGAAAGAGGCAGGCGGTGACATGATATGAGGGAGAGGAGACGACAGAAGGAGGACAACAAACAGGTCCTAGCTGTGACCCAAATGTCCCAAAATCATAGAAATCCAAAAAATGCCCGAAAACTTTAGAATGTCAAAAGAACTTAGGAATCTCCTAAATTCCAAGAAATGTCCTAAAACCATAGAAATGTCCTTAAATCCAAAAAAAATGTCCTGAAACCCTAGTGATGTCTGAAAATAATAGAAATGTCCCGAAATCGTTGAGATGGCATGAAATCATAGAAATGTCCAAAAACCTTAGAAGCATCTTGAAGTAACTGAAAAGTCCAGAAACGTCAAGAAACTTCTTGATGTTAAAAATCTTAATTTGTAGAAAACCATGGATGGAAAATCAATCACGAAAATTCCTAAAAGCCTCGTAGTTGAGATATTTCAGTTTGGACCAAAGTGACACGACACCAGCTGAAATCTCAGCTCATTTCTTTGACATTTATTTCTGATCTCCTCACCACATTAGCTGTTTTTTCTCTGTGCACTCTCCCTGATTTGTTCTCGGAAACCTAAAAATAGTGCGAGTTTCTGCTGAGAGTCTGACAGGCAGCTCGCTCCCCTCGTTAGTGTCGGCCGCAGGAGGACGATAGCGAGATTAAACTTCCACCTCAGAGAGCAGCCGAGTCTGTTTACGCTGTTTTTATCTGACATTTAAACACTTTGTGTCGAGTCCTGCTTTGTCTACATTAGCAGAGAAACGAGGAGTAAATCTGATCTGAGCGCAGCTGCTTACGCTGGTAAAAGCGCTGCTCGTGTTTACAGTGAACAGATAGAGACGCTCCGGGAAGCCGTAAAGAAAAAAGCTCTCGCTCTGAAAGTTTTCACTGCTAAAGTCATTTTTTCACTTGAGAGACGTCTCTCAGGTATGTGGTGTCGTGTCATTAAGAAAAATATCTGCACTTGTGATTCCCGATCTACCATCTCTGATGGAAAAACATGGGGAGAGGGCGACGAGCAATTTCATCCCCCTAAAAAAGCAAGAAATTGGTAAAAAGGTACAAGAAAATTATGTGTAAACAAGCAAAAAAAAAAGTAAGATAAAAAAGTTCCCCCCTATTTTTTTTATCTTTTTCCATAATAATCTAATAATATCGAAAAGAAAAAAATGCAAAAACAGTGCAAAAAATAACCTATAAAAAGGCAAAGAGAGAGAGAAAAAAAGAAACGTAAAAGACAAAAAGAACAAAAAATCATTTCAAGAAAGATAAAAATGATAAAAATCTTTTTGTTAGATTCTTCTCATTTTTTTATATATATATTTGCTATTTGCATTTTTGCTAATATATAATAAAACAAATTGCTCATGAAAGAATCTGGATGATGACAAAATTTTGTAAAAATGTTGTAAAAATTGTAAAATGTTGTACATTTTTTGATATTTGCGATCATGTGTGACAGTGGACGCATTTTAAGAAAAGCAAAGACCTTCTGAGTCCGGACATTTTGGAAAAGTGAGCCATTTGTGAAAAGTGGCGACATTTAGAGGAAGTGGGGAATTATGAGAGAAGTTTGGACGTTTGTGAGGAAACGTTTGGAAAGTGAAGCAGTGCTGGGGTAATGAGGGTGTTATTTTGGGAAAAGTAAGGACAGTCGGGGATAGTGAGGACATTTTAGAAAAGTCTGGACACTTTTTCCACAACAGAGGAGTTGTTTATCAGGAAAATGTGGACATTTATGAAAACGTCTTTTCGTTAACGTCTTCTCATGAACACGATTTTTTGTGTTGTATGATCACTTTACGTGACAAGCGTTTTCTGTACGACTTAATGTTTTTATGTTATTTTTATATCCTCCGCCTTTCACTCGTTACACGATGTAGAGTCTCAGTCATGCCGTCTGACGTTGGACGTGATTTGTGTCGGTTCTGCTCGTTGGAGCGAGTCAAGCGTTTGAGTCTGAGGGAGGAGAGCGGGAACAAAAGGGGCCGACAGTCTAATTAAGAGGTCAGGTTTGATATTGTCAGACGTGTCAGCTTGTTATCGGAGAGCGCCGTAACGTTTCTCTCTCTGCTTCACTTCTCCCGCTCATCTCCTCATTTAATCGCTTCTTTCTCACAATCTTTCACTTTATCTGTCATTTTTGTTCCATTTCGCTTTTCTTGTCCTTCATCTAAAACCATCCGTGAGGTCTAGTGCCGTTGTATCTGTGAGGAGGCGGACGTCTTTACCACAGATGTCTCCAGCTCTCAGCGGCTCACACTAAAGGTTCGGTGCCTAAAAAGCGGCTCGTCAAACAGCAGCTTGTTTCTGTAAAACACAAGGGTGTCCAAATACTTTAGTCCACCTGTGGTACAGTATCTCTGTGTCTGCAGCTTTCCTCCAGTGTGCTCCTCACTCCTCCTCCCTCACTGACCTCCTGCTCCTCCTGCTCCTCCTGCTCCTCCTGCTCCTCCTGCTCCTC
>NW_024628954.1:0-3308 GCF_008729295.1 Plectropomus leopardus | reverse complement strand
TGTCGTTGTACATTTCTGCAAAGCACAGATATGTTACATTTGCACAATTGAAACGTATCATATCAACATCTCTAGAGTAACTTAGTATATGAGCTGACTGGTCATGGGGTGGTGGAGGGGAAGATGAGTGGTGATTTTTGTGCCATAACCTAACCGTACACAAACCACTTGGGGTAGGGGAAAAAAATAGACACTGCATAATAACACAGTAATTTTTGTGAAAATGTTGTATGAATATACAGACACCCATTGACAATTTTTATCATGTTAATTATTAATATTGCAAATATACTTTAAACTTTTAGCCTACTAGTATGATTAAATCAACTGGGGTTTTACCAGTCTACTAGATACATTTTACTGCAATAAAAATAATAGAAACTTAAAAGCTCCATATTTTAAACTGTATCTTAGTAGATTAAAAGAGATGTTTGTAATATGCCGAGAATACAGGGCATATTGCAAACATTTCAAATCCCCAAAATACTTGTCATTATATAAGTATTGTGATAATATTGTTTCAAGGGACCTCTGGTTATTCCCACCCATATTAACCATAGTGTTTCTGAAACATGAAGAAACATAAAGTTTCAACATATTTGTTTCATAACAAATGTAACCACGGTTTGCAGTGGGACATTTTTCTGATGATAAGGATGGAAACAAAGACAGTCTTCATGATAATTAATAAGCTGTGTCTGCGTTGTCTTTTTTGATAGTACTACTGGTTAAAGGCAGAGTCTAAAGCGAAAATAAATCTTGAAATCTAAAATATTGACATGCAACGACCCAATATTGTTTCTGTAAACCCAAAGTCACTTCACCTTTTACTTTTGTGTTGACATTGTGGGGAATTTTAATTTTCCTACAGATTCCCTGAAGATGAGTGAAGATCTCTTGACTGAACCGCAAATTTTTAGAACATATACAGACATAGTTTTCATTTGTGCCGGCAGCTCCGTCCCAAGAGAAGCTGCTACAGTCTAAATAGAAAAGTTCAAAATAAGGTAAGAGTCAAAATTAAAGACACCGGCATAAATGACAAAACAGTAACAGTGGTTCTGCAGGCTTTTATCATCTGTCTCTGGAGGACATATTTATGAAAATGTCCAAGACCGTCCTCTCACTCAACTTTAACATCCAAATTGATGATTTAAGCAGAGAGCTCTTAACACTAAGGCTCCTATAGAGAGCTGGAAGTATGATCACACGGCTGATAAATTGTTTCTGCACTGGGAGACGTGCTGGTATTCCTTCGGGCTTCACTCACTCTCCAAGGAGCAAATCACAGTCCACAAAACTCTAAAAGTGTCCCTTTACGGTGATTCAGATCCCTGCAGCGGCGTGCGATCACAGTCATTTATCATGCGGAAGATGGAAATCTAATCTCTCTCTGCAGTAGCTGCGTATTTTTATAGAACAAGAAATGGTCGACCTTTGACTCCCTCCCCATATATGACTCGAGCTCGATTTCTCTCCATCTGACCTTTAACTCTTCACACTTTACATCCAATTCTTCTGCTTTCTGCTCCTCACTCTGAGATTTTATTGGGTTTGGGTGAATGAATGCACACAAGGTCCAAAATTAACATTCGCTAAATGTCGGCATACTTTGTCTCCTTTAGAAAAATCAATAGAAAGCCACCTTACGATCGTGCTGGGAGCTTTGTGAAACGATAACTTTTGAATGACATATGCGACTATATTTAGTCCTGTCTTTGTGTCTGGTCCAGGCTGAACACACAGCTTGCTTTTACCTGCTCATATCACTGTCTCCTTTTTTATTTTTATCATGACACAGGTGAAAACTTTGAGTTTACCCCAAAGGTGCGAAGGCCATTTATTGAAGGCCGAAGAGGCATCACTTTTCTTGTGCTGCTTTCATATGCCTCACACAATTATTTTTACCCTTTGAACCCTGAACAAAATTTGTTTGAATTCTTTCAAAAATACTGGCAAAAATAAAGGTAATGAGCAACTTGGCAAGAAGTTATTATAGGAAATGTGTAGATTTGAGAAAAAAAAAAAAAGCTAGCAAAAAATTGTCCCAAAAACTAGATTCATAATTATCATAATTATATATTTAAAAACATTTTTTCAGAATTGTAATATTTTTTGGGCACTCTTTTCAGGTTATTTCCCTTTCTTTTTATATCATATTAGTTTTGGACAATTTTCTTGTTTTTTTTTTCTAATTTTTAAGTAATTTCTTTGTAAGATTCTCATTGTCTTCTTTGGAAAAATAATGCCAATTTGCTAAGGTGTCGAAGGGTAACTACTTGCAAGGCTGCAAGCCTTGGTAGGTTTTGGTCACAACTAAGTGATCACAAGGCAAAGCTGAACTCAAACCACTCTCAGAATAAACTGAGCTTTTTCTCTTACACATTTTTTTTAGGGGGGTGATGGGGTTTGTTTAAAAGTTAAACTTTGTTCTTTTGCAATCCAGATAGTTACACCTTTTCAGCGTTTAAACTGAAATAACTTTTGGTAAACACAAACTTTTAGGTTCTCACAAAATCTGTTTGTGTGCTATATGCATGCGTGCATGCGTGCGTGCGTGCATGCGTGTGTGTGTATGTACTGATAGATTCCTTAAACTTAATTTTGCTTTTATTCTGACATCCAGTGCATACATGTGGTGTAAATTTTGCGAATAATCTCATATTATTTTTCAATGTTTGTGTTTATTGAGGATGTTTGTGAAGACTGATGAGTTTAGTGAATGATTCTCTCCAGGTTTTATTACATAACTCCAAATAAAACTGTCTGTCCGCTCTAATGCGCTTCCCGCCTCACTTCCCTTTCTTACTTTTCTTTCTCTCCTCCTTCTTTCTTTCTTTCTCTCATTTTCTAACCATCTTTCTGTCACACCTTCTTTCTCTCTCTCTCTCTCTCTGTCTCATCTTCTGTCATCTTCCTTTTCCTGTTCATCCACTCTTCTCTATCAGTGTTGCATCTTCCTGTCTTTGTCATGATCATTGTCACGCACACAACATCCCTTTTTGCCACCCTCCTTATCCCTTCGTTCCTTAACTTTGCCACTCTTCCTTTTACTTTATCTCTCTTTCTCGCTCACATGCTCTCTTTTGTAATGTTTTTTATGGCCTTCTCCCTGTCAACTTATTGTTTAATTGCTTCCCTCTTTCTTGGTCTACTTCCCATATCTCCCTCTTTCCCCCCTCAGTAGCTGATAATGTTAATATCAGTAGAGAGTTCCACGATCAAAGAGTCTATGATGAATAATAATTATGAGACAATTACTGCTTGGAGAGATAGGAGAGCTGCACACACACAGACACACACACACA
>NW_024628953.1:0-1977 GCF_008729295.1 Plectropomus leopardus | reverse complement strand
AAACCAGTGAGACCAGTAAAACCAGTGAGACCAGTAAAACCAGTGAAACCACTGAGACCAGTGAGACAAGTGAAACCAGTTAGACCAGTAAAACCAGTGAAACCAGTAAAACCAGTGAAACCACTGAGACAAGTGAGACCAGTAAAACCACTGAGACCAGTAAAACCAGTTAGACCAATAAAACCGGTGAGACCAATAAAACCAGTGAAACCAGTGAAACCAGTGAGCCTCACCGTCCTGGATCCTCCCTGCCAGAGCCTCCGAGCTGAAGCCGGCAAACACCACTGTGTGCACCGCCCCGATACGGGCGCACGCCAGCATGGCTGCCACCGCCAGTGGCGACACGGGCATATAGATGGCCACGCGGTCCCCCTTCTGGACGCCGTGGCTTTTGAGGGTGTTGGCGAGGCGGCAGGTGGTCTCCAGCAGCTCTCTGATGGACAAAGTCAGAAGAATTTGTCTTTTTCATGTGTAAAACTAAAAATCAAAGCAGAATGAAAAATAAAAGAACACTGACAATATTAAATACAGGTTATGATTTAAGGATGTTTCTACGATTTTAAGATATTTCTACAATTTTGAGATGTTTCTAGGATTTTAGGACATTTCTAGTATGTGAGGACATTTCTAAGACTGTAAAAAATTCTACGATTTTAGGACGTCTCTGGGGTTTTAGGAGGTTTCAAAGATTGTAGGAAATTAGGGTCTTAGGTTAGACCTCTGTCGGGGGTGTGGGGGTGTGGGGGTGTGGTATTTTGAAGCTGTTTTGTGCTCTCTGGCACCTGATGGAGACTAAAAGGACCGAAACAATTCCCAGTGTCAATCGCTTTATTTTTACTGTCAGTTAGAAAGGGCCTGATCAGGTTACGGATGAAGCACAGTTTTAAATATAACATTCACTGTTTTGGAGTGTGACTCTTACACGTGCAGGCACAGTTAACGGTCACGGTCACGCGGACCGACCTCACCGGCTGCATTCAAACGCGTGTATGATATTCGATGTGACGCTGACTGACTGCAGTTTGTGGTTATTCATTACAGAATGTGACTTGGAAATATGTCTTCCATACAGTCCTTTAGATTTATGGCGCAGAGATAAGAGCAGGCCGGGCCGCCTGTTGATAAGATAAAGGGCCGTATCATCTGCGTAGAGGGAGGATACAGAGGACTGTCACAAAGTGCATCCGCTCAGCTTTACGGACGTGTGTCCATTTTCTGCTACTTTATTGTTAATATTTTTTTTGATTGATTTATCCAGAATCTGAATCTGTGTGGTGCAGGCGTCCGGACCTGTACGTGACCTTCACCTCTGTGCCCGGCTCGTCTCGCTCCCAGATCAGAGCCACTCGGTCCGGATGTTTCTCGACATGGACGTCCAGACAGTTTACTGAAACACACACACACACACACACACACACACACACACACACACACAGAGGATTCAGGAAGAGTCATTTCAGAAATTTTAATACCAACAAACAACTTTTTAATAAATCATTACTTTTAAGACTTTTTACGGATAGATTTAAGACATTTTAATACCACACAAGGCCTTACTTTAAGACTACTGCCTTTGAAGACTTTAAAAAAATGATTTATGACAAATTAATACTACTTAAGGCCTAATCTTCAGATTTATGACCTCAGAGACTTTTTAAGGATTGACTTAAGACATCTAAATACCAGTTAATGACTTTTAAGACTTTTTTAATGATTGATTTGACCTTATTTTTAGATTATTGCCTTTGAGGACTTTTTAAGGGATCCACGGGAACCCTGAAGATGAATCTGAAGTTGCAGCCTCACAGCACGGAGAGTTTTTAAAGGTTTTGGCTTCTGCAGAAATGCTGCTCAGCACAAAGGAAGGAAACCAAAGTTGACTTGACGTCCGCTTGGAGATAAAAACCAAATCTGAGTAATGACCCGTGTTTTTTAGCTCGGCCGAACACGTGCGGGAGCTGCTGAAAGCGATCCCGT
>NW_024628952.1:0-3513 GCF_008729295.1 Plectropomus leopardus | reverse complement strand
ATTATTATATTATTTATTTAGTGATTGATATTGTACAAATTTAAATTGTTTTTTTAAAAATGTTTTATTATGTATCCATGTCTCTCTTGAAAATGACATCTAGATCTCAGTGGGACTTACCTGATTAAGTAAAGGTTTATATAAATAAGTGATCCTTGGGTAATTAAGAAGATAATGCTAAAATCCATTAGCAATCATAGATACCTCTCCTTGCCTTACTGGCTCATCTTGATAAAGTATATGTCAATAGGTTTTCAGTGTTAAATCCACATACCCTTGCGATGTCCCGAGTAACCTTAGTTCACACCTATCCTCCATCGTACATGTTTTTCTCTGTACTTTGCTGTGCTGAGATGATTTGTGGTGTTTTGAGCTGTAATGAAACTGTGATGTTTCTTCGAAAAAGCCACTGAGATAAGATCCTGTCCCCATCTGGGACGGAGCCGCCGAGCCAGCATCAATAATTCATATCTTGACCATTATGAGATATGAATTATGAGCCTGGGAATGCCTGATCTAGTAGCAGAGGGATGAAGAAAGATACGTTTGGTTGATGGATGGCTTTCCTAACCCTTTTCATGTGTGCAGCCTGAAATTTCCTGAAATGAGCCCAAACACAAATGTGGAAGAAAGCAGCTGTTTGATTTAACTTAAGTTATACTGCTGACTACAAAGCAGCTTCAGAAGCAGTTGTGTTTGCATGCCTTGCTCAAGGGAGTCTGAGCACTTGTTGAGGGATAAGAAAGCATGTATGAGTCACTACACCAGCTGAGATTTTCCAAGCTGTGATCAATCAGTCACCCTGCAATTACCAGCTTCTCTGACTAGTTGGCAGCTGCTGCACAACACGGAACATCTGTCCCGACTGCGCTTCACCGAGGCTAAATTCGATTGCTGCAAAGGTGAAAGTGGCAAAACTGATGAACATTCTCAGCAGGGGAACAATCAGAGCCAATGCTGCCTCCAGGCACTGTGGATCATTGCAGAACAGTTTAGGTCAAATAAGGCCGTATGGGTATCGTAATTGTGCCAATTTTCCCTAAACAAGACCCTGGAGCCATGCAAGTCTGCAGCCGTCTCTGTGAGGCTGTACTAACGCACACTGGTGCTTTGAGCTAAATGCTAACCAGTGTGTGACATTGAGATAATTTACAGAATAAGTAAAAAGTTTAAGTTGCTAGTGTTGCCGGAGGGAACGTGAAGGGATCACTACAGTCAGCATGATGCATCCTCTGGGGACCATGAATATCTTTATGAAATGTTGATACATTATGTAGTTGTTGAGATATTTTACAGGATCGGTAAAAACTGAAGCCCACTGGTGATGCTAGAGGAAAAGTGAGGGGGGCACCACATTCAGCAGGATACATCCTCTGGGGACCATGAATTTCTCTGCAAAGTTTTGTTATAATCCATTGTGCATATTTTGAGATATTTTTTAAGGATAAGTAAAAACTTAAACTAGTTGATGGTGCTGGAGGTAAAGTGAGGGGACCATCTGAGATATATCCTCTGAGGAACATGAATGTTGGTATAAAACGTTGTTCCTCTCTTGTTCCTCTCTATTGTGTAGATGATGAGATATTTTACAGAATAAGTTAAAAATTGTAACTCCCTGGTGCTTGAGAAAAAGTGAAGGTATCACCAAAGTCAATACGATTCATCCTCTGGGAGCCATGAATGTCTTTAACCAATTGAATGGCAATCCAACCAATAGTTGCAAAAATAGCTTGGTCTTAGTATGAATAAACTGGCTATAGCATGAATTGCAGTTACGTAAGTAGGTCGTACTGAAAAGCAAAAGGCCACATAAAAATTTTAGATACTTTAAAGCTGCTTTTCAACATACACACACACACACACACACACACACACACACACACACACAAACTCACACACATAGAACTAACCATGCAGAGACCCATTTTTGTCTGCTTATTTCTCAACAAGATAACACCCTCTGGTCAAAATGAAATCCCTCTTCAAGTGTCCACTGCTCAGAACAAAGCTATCTAATTTTGCGAGAGCGCCTCCGGCTCCAAAAAGCTGCTCCGAAACAGCCAGTCCTCAGAGGAGCCGTAACCAGGGCCAAGGAACAGGCATCCTGGGCGGGCTGGGCTCCAATCACTGGGCGTACGGCCCGTACTGAAGCCTCTGTGGCCACTCACTGGTTTATTGCCATTTCAGTGAGAAGAAAGGAGGGGGGAGAGAGGATTAAAGGGGGAATGCATGGGGAGAGGATAGAGAGAGAGGATGGAGAGGTGAAGAAAGGGATGCTTAATGGAGAACACTGGTGAAATTAGTGCATGAAAAACAAAAGAATGCACACAGCTATAATTACAGAGCTGTATGGTGTTGCTGACAGTGTAGAACATGATGACACCAGACCACAACAGCAGCACACAGTGGACACACTAATAGCTGTGAAGAAGGTATCATAGTTGGCATGTTTTTGTGCACCCTCACACACCATGACAGACACACTCAGGAGTGTTTTATGTGTTTATGGCTCAGGCTGAGTCCAGAGTCCAGTCTCTTAGGCCTTATTTTACCTGCAAAAAGGGTGTTTTCAGGTGTCCTGCCAGGCCTTTGTCATCAGATCTGGACCAAATTCACTCAGACTTGTTGGGTTTTGAAGCACCAGTTGGATAATCACAGCATCTTACATGCATTAACTGCAGATGCATGCGCAGGCTACATTAGTATCACTATCGCTTACCTGGATTGCCGCAGTCCGCGCACGTATCGTTGCCCGGTCTCGCCAGCACGTCTTGCAGGAGCCGGTTGTTCCCCTCCGGTTCCAGAGCCATGGTGAGTTTATCCGTCCAGCCTCACCGCGGTGGAGAGCAGCCTGCGCAAGAACATCCACTGCTGGAGTCAGACAGCCAGACAGACTGACAGACTGACTGCTCGATCACCTGTCACCTCCAATCTCAAGTGAGGAGGAGGAGGAAGACTGGAGACAGAAAAGACACTGGAGGAGACTGAACGATCCGTGCCGGTGCTGGAGGAAACCTCTCTCTCTCTCTCTCTCTCTCTCTCTCTCTCTCTCTCTCTCTCTCCCCCTTCCTCTCCCTCTCCCTTTCTCTCTTTCTCTCTCTGTCTCTCTCTCTCACTGATAGCTTTATTAGTGAGTCTCACTGACTGCATAATAATCAAGCTTATATGTTACCACCACCTCCTCCTCCTCATTCACTCCCTCCCCTGCCTGCCTGTCTGTCTCCTCTCCCCTCCACCCCTTCTTGTCAAATCTTATGAAAGTGAGACATCCAGCGGTGGACAACCACAACACATTTAAGTGCGCATCTTGACTTGTTTAAAATAGTTTGAAAAGTTAGCCATTATATATAACAACAACAATAACAGTGACTCACAATGACAATAATAATGTAATAACATAATAATAATAAAATGTAACATAATCCATTTTAATAAAAGTTATATAGATATAAAAACACATCAATGACTAACAATAACAAAAACATAATACTAATATAATAATAAAACAATAAA
>NW_024628951.1:0-1012 GCF_008729295.1 Plectropomus leopardus | reverse complement strand
CTTTTTGTATTTTTAATTACAGAAATGACCAGTAAAATTTGTGTGAACAAACAGAAACAACAGGGAATAATGCTAATGCTATTAATTAAGAATAAAATCACTTTTCTACTCGTTAAGTATGAAACCCCTTTGAGGTCTTAATGGTCTTACCAAAGGTCAAGGGTGGCGTCCACGCTGTAGTCCAGAGACAGCATCTTGGCACTTTCCAAAGAGCATCTGTCCATCGGCAGGAGGCCTATCAGCAGTCTGATATCAAAAACATAAATTACAGTACAATTTTAATGTTGTAATATTTGCATTGCTTACTAATTTATCTAGTATTTCTTAAATTTAAAAAGAGACTCACTTCACAGATGGAGAGATTAAGTATAAAACACAGAGCATGACAGGAATGCAAAGCAGACATTTCAGAGCAATCTTCGTCCTCTGAATGTGTCTGCAGGAAAAAAAAGCCAAAGACAGTCAGATTAGACAGAAAACTCTTAATTCAGAAAATGCAAAGCTGTGTGGCACAATGGCTGAAGCAATTAAGTACTTAAAAGGAAAAAAAGGTGATAGATACCCCATTGTTGAAAAACGCTAGTGTCCAAGCGCTGCAGACCGTCAACTCTCGGCTGAGGGTTCATGGATAAAACAGCAACTCTGAGAGAAGAGCAGGAGGTGTTTCATATTTATCAGTATCAAAGTGATTCTGTGTACGAGCTCGTTGGTTTGAATCCGCCCACAAAAGTACGGCTGAACTGTCCTTTGAAGTGTTTACATATTAGAGTTTATATGTCACGGCCCATGCCTCTCATCCCCCTCCTGTCACTCTGCCAGTACTTCCACTCACCATCCCTCTACTCCACTCTACCTGCAAGCCACGCCCACCTCTTCAGCCAGCTCTGCTCACTCACCTGGCAGCTGCAGCTCATGATCAACCAGCCCTGCATATAAGCCTCTCCAGCACTCTCACTCACTGCCAGATTGTTCTACTGCGTCATGCGAGACTTTCCAGCGTTCTTCTGCCAGA
>NW_024628950.1:0-2742 GCF_008729295.1 Plectropomus leopardus | reverse complement strand
GTTGAGTTCAGTGGTTTTCAGGAAGGGAATTATTTTGTCAAGCGAGTCTTTATTGTGTGATGTTAAGATGCATTTCAGAAGCTGTTTGACCCTTTGAAAGCAAGCAAATTGACTTGATTTCTTTTGAAAACATGGGGAAAAAAGGCAGTGACCCACTTGGCAAGAAATGTCTCACAAACGGCAAGAAATTAATTAGTTAAAAATTAGTTTTTAAAAAAGAGGGGAGGATTATTAGAAAATTACCCCCCAAAACAGGTGATTTATGATTTTATATAAATAATTATGTTACAGATAAAAGAAATATACTTTGTACTTAATATATACTCTTTATAATACTTTATATAATATAATACTACACTTTTTAAAGTAGTTTTTGGCTTATTCTTAGGTGATGCTTTTTAAATTTTATACTTTTTTTGTGAATATGTCAAACCAATTTCTGCAGGTTACGAAGGGTTACTCTAGATGAATTTTATTTATTTGCCTGTATTTTGTGGCGATTGTGAGCCTCCGCAGTCCTTTACAAGCGCTGTAATTATGGAACAACATGCACTCTGTGTTACGTCATTTATTAACAATTAACTGACTACTGATTGTTAACACATCCAACAATCAGGGAAATAGTTTGAAATGTGCGCTGGCAAGATGTTGATAAAGTCCTAATAGTTGTGTTAACGTTGTTTTGGTTTTTGGTAACTGACATCACACCCTTGTAGTGAGTGTGTTTTCTGAGAATGTGCCCATCAGTAAAGATCTGCAGCCACGGTCGGGCTGGTTCTGTGGGAGGTTTTGGCCGAACAGTCAGAGAGGTGGCGTATGTGCAGAGGAATGTGTGCTGTTGTGCCATCTAGCAAAGTGCCGGGCTTCTCGCCGGCTTGGCAGCGTTTGGCGTGAGCACTTACACACCTCTGATCTCATGTCCTGTTTCTGCTCAGAGGGCTTTGCTGCCTTCTGTGTTCTTGTTTTCTCCGTTCAGTTCCTCCAGTTAGATGTGTGTGTTTGTGGCAGCCCACGAAAAAAAACTACAGCTATCAGCATCATGGATGTAATCAAATTCTGGAAATAGCTTTTCTTTTTTTTTGTAAAGCACCTAGAAAGGTGCTATAGAAAACATTAGGATAAACATTTTAGTTTAGTTTAGTTTACCACAATTAAAAACTTCATAAAATCCACATGTCCATCATTTCCTTTTTATTTATTTTTTTAATCAGTACTATTTTATTTAACCTTGTGAGACCTGGGCAAAATTGATTTATTTTATTCAAAAACATGGGAAGAAAGTAAAGAGCAACAAACTAAGAAATGACCCGGAGGTTAGCAAGAAATCTGTGAAAAGTACAAGAGTAGTACCTCAAAATTTGAAATAATATATTATTAAATAATATTTCTTAAAAGCTGAAGAATACGTATTAAATTTGTTGATGATGGTACTGACTTTTTCCCCCTTTTGTCTCCACAGAAAATCAAGATTGCTGCCTTGCGTATGTACACGTGCTGCGTCGAGAGAATCAATTACGACGACTTCTTTGAGAGTAAGTGTAGAGCAGCTGAGAGACGCTCCGACAGCCAATCAGGAACAGATACACTCGTAAACAAATCATTAAACAGAGAAAGTGGTTTGCTTTGAGACGACTCCAGGACGAGCAGTGTCAGAAAAATTGTGATTGTTTTTTAAACGTGAAATGTCTTTATTCAGTGTTTTTCCTGGTTAAATCAGCTGGTTGGACAGAAAACGATATTTGTGATTAATTTAGCTTCCTGTTAAAACTTCCTCAACAATGAACACTCAAGAAATTCTCACCAGGAGAAGCTACAGCTGGCTGCAGTCTGCAAGCCTCACCACTAGACACCACTAAAGTCCTCTAAATCTGGCACGCTGGACCTTTAATGGTCTTATAGTTGCAGCTTAGAAATACTGTAAAAGATGAAAAAACAAACAAATAAACATGTGAGTAACTTTGGTTATCGCTGTGTGTGTGTTTCAGAGTGTTCCCTCCCCGACACACTCAACTCTTGGTTCTTGGTAGCGCAGCTGCATGTGTGGTGAGTTTGACACACACACACACACACACGCACACACACACACACACACACATATATATTTGGTGTTTTTTGTTCCTTACTGTCAATCTCCTGATCCTCAGTGGAAGCTGCAGGCGGGTCTTTCTGCTTAGGAGTTTTATTTGCTCTCGCCATGAGCTGAGGCACTGAAATAGCAAATATATTAGTGATATATTGGCAGGCTGTTGGCAGCTATAGGAGAAGTAGGCCGACTCAAAAGTTTTTAATTCCTGAGTAAAATGATTAATAGCACAGAAGTTTGACAGAAGCTGAAGTCAGAGTCCTGCAGTCAGGAGAGGTTGGCCTATTATCAGCACAATGTGCTTATATTTACCTAAAGTTTGTTTAAGATGGAGCTTTTCATTTTTATATAATGCATAAAATAAAATGCATTGTATCAGCAGCTGATGGCATTCTGTCCACAGAAACACAGTCAGATAACTTTTGTTTTGAAAGGGAAGCAAGGAAGTTGAGTTAAAACAAACATCTTTGAATTTCCTCGTCTCTGTGACAGAGACTTTAAACTGCAGTATAAAGAGGTACAGAGTCAGTATAATCATTCAGTTCATCAGCAGTCTATTCCTGCTGACAAACGCGCACGTCACGTGTATAAAAACGGCAAGCCACCGTTTCTTCAGATGTTCTGCAGCTGACACGCAGCTCAGACGCGCCTGACAGGCG
>NW_024628949.1:0-1288 GCF_008729295.1 Plectropomus leopardus | reverse complement strand
CAGGAAAGATTATTTTGCCTAAACAATGCATGATTTACCTGTGAACATTTTTCTTGTTATGTGACATAACTAGTTCATGCACTTGCAACATTAGAATCCCCTTACACAGGTGCACTCTATCAGCTTAGTTGCTGCCAGTAAGAGCAGTAAGTGATCCCAAATTTCACCTGCACATTTCATCTGCACACCACAGTGAACGGTGGAGTAAACTCACTCATCAAATTCCAAAAATGACCAGAATTCCTCTGGTGGCAATTTCTGACCTGTGCTCCCTTTGCCCGTCCACAACAGCTCTATGAAAGCTTATTTGTGCATCAAAGATTAGAAAGAAAAGGGCGACCCTGTGGCTTTGACATGCTGACATTTTAATGAATGAGACGTTCCATTATCTCCCTGCCTTATTCAGTCTCTGCTTCTCACCCTCCCTCCATCTTTTGTCATCTTTTTTCTACCTTCCTTCAATCTGTCTTCCTGTGTGCCCTAAAGAGACATGACAGAAGAGGAGGAGGAAGAAGGGGTGGGGGGGTGTTTAAACAAAAGTTTAACGGAAGAACGGAGAGGAGAAAATGGTGGGATGACATTTTCAACAATGTCTGTCACGGTCGTGATGTGTGAATTGGTGAAATGTCGGGTCGCTTATTAGTCTGTCAGAAATAACGTTTGTATGAGAGGAGTTAATTGCACGGAAATTGTGACAAGGGGGATTGTTGCTGGTGATGGTTTCTTTCCTCTGTGTTTGTGTGTGTGTGTGTGTGTGTGTGTGTGTGTGTGTGTGTGTGTAGCTGTGGTGTGTCTGCTCATATAAATCTGGGCTTGTGTGTCCATCATGGTGTGTTTGTATATGTGATACTGTTTTTTAGTGGGCGTCCACATTAATCTGTGAATACATATTAATGTTTCCGTGTTTGTTTGTGTTCTGGTGCCTACACTATCTTTATGAGGACACATTTTATTTTTAGAGCTTAAGTGTGTGAGGACATTTTGCCAGTCCTTTAAAGAGTTGTTCCTCGTTTAATGGATAGGATAATGTTAACAGTAAAGTATGTGTGTGTGTGTGTGTGTGTGTGTGTGTGTGTGTGTGTGTCCTCACCTTCTCTCCAAGGGTTTCTTGGTACATCTCAGCATTGGCGAAGTAGAGGGTGGCAGAGGAGCGGAAGATCAAAATCCCTGGCACCTGCCTCACCTGAAATCAATCGATCAGTTCATGAGTTAATCGATTACCCTGTGAAACCTGGATTAACATCACTTTTTGTGTGCTGCGTTCAGATGCCTTTCACAAGCTATTTGA
>NW_024628948.1:0-2328 GCF_008729295.1 Plectropomus leopardus | reverse complement strand
ACACTTGAAGGGATTGATTGTGTACATATTATGGGGACTTCAAGTGTAGCTCAGTTGTTCCCAGAATAGTGCTCTGGATCTCCAGGAGTCCATCAAGAGGTTTTATTGGGTCTGCAGCATTTTTTATCATCACCTAAAGACCATTTGACTGTTTTCTCATTACAGATGCATTTTTATCAGCTCGTGTTTTATGTTTCTGTAAGGGGAAAGGAGTAGGTGCTACTTCCTAACGTTAACCATCAGCAGCTGAATGTGATTTTTATCCAGTTAGGTAGACTGATAAATATTTCCCACTCATATGTTCCGACCCCCACTGTGGATATAGGGGCAGGGTCACTGGTGAGGTAGACTCCCTAAAGCTGCTTTTAATTACTCTCTGATAGGAACATGAAGAATAGCACTCAAACTTGTTAGGTTTTAAAGTGGTGTTGGATAAAAAAAAAAGACTTATTTTAGTTAATACATTTAAAAAATGTGTGTATTCTTTTACTTTTCTCTTGATGTGTGTGTGTGTTTGTGAGAGAGAGAGAGAGAGAAAGAGAGAGAGAGTTTCTGTGTGTGTGTGTGTGTGTGTGTGTGTGTGTGTGTGTGTCATCATGAGGGATTCTTTCAGAGCTGCAGGAAAATCATATTGTGATTATTTTGACAGATATGGCAACTGCTATATGAGTCATGATTTTAGTGGGATTGCATATGATTTTCACTGAAAAAAAGTATAAAAAGATGATGTGCTTTTTTGCTGGGGTCTGTGCCAAACAAATATGTTCTGTTATGTCTTGAATATGATTTCTTGGCTGGGCTTGGCTAGCACAACATTACTTTTTTTTATAATAGTATGTTATGACACATTTTGCATTATCAAAAAATTGCAGCTCCTGCATTTTTTATATTGCACTTGGTGACTTGCAGTTTTGATAATATTTCAACTTTTTGTGCCACTCTAGATTTTTTTCAAATGTGTATGTTTGTAGACAGAACACTAGAAAAAAACAGAGTAAGCTTTAGCCTGCATATTGTTTTTGTATAGTCATCTACACTTTCATAAACACAGGTGATTGATTTTTTTTACTTTTTATTATTGATATGATATAATACAGATTCACCCTGATCATGACAGCTATGCTATTCCTAACCAGACAGCAATGGACTAAAAAATGATGTCGATGTACCAAAAACTGTAGTTCCTCAAATGGTTTTGAGGCTGTCTAAAAAAGCAAGTCAATTTAATACCAAACTTTACTGCAGAAATGAAAATGTTTACAGCCTGGTAAACATGGTTTTTGTTTCTGTATTTTATTTGTACAGGAATTAGGTTTTTATATTACTCACCCATTTAAATTTATCCACATATCGTCACCTTGAGTCACCTCTGGCTCCAAAACCCAAGATGGTGCCAAATTTGTGGGTTCAAAAAGGGATTCCACAAAACAGTGGGTGATGTCCATTATTTTTATGCAGTCTATGTTACTGGCAAAGATTTTTAAAGGAAATAACTACCAAACAGGAAATCACTGAAAAGCTCAAAATGTAATTGAAAGGAAAAGGTTGTCATAATATTGTCCTAGTGTTTAATTTGGAGATAACGTCTGGAAACAACAGAGCGAAAACACCACGACGATGACAACTTGGCAACAAAGATGTCACCCAAAAATAAATTGATGGAGATGTCTTAGGTTGGCACTACAGTACTGCCTTAAGGGCACATCATAGCAATCCATCACTCACTGCTTCTTTCTTTCTCTCTCTCTCTCTCTCTCTCTCTCTCTCTCTCTCTTTCTTTCCTTCTTTCTTTCTTTCACTCCATAGCATTTCACAAAGCAGGGCAACAGAATGAAGCAGTTAAAGTCCTCGAGCAGCTTACACACAATGCGGTGGTGGAGAACAGGTTCAACGATGCAGGGTACTATTACTGGATGCTGTCTATGCAGTGTCTGGACATCGCTAGAGGTGAGACTCATCGTCACTGCAATGGAAAGAAGCATTTGGTTTTTTTGTAAAGCTGAATGCATTTATTGTTTAATCATTTTGATTTGTCTGTGTGTGTTTGTCCGAAGCAGAAAGTGAAGACCAGAGGGATGAAATGCTGAAGAAATTTGAGCGTTTCCAGCATCTTGCTGAGCTTTACCACGTCTATCGCTCCATTCAGCGCTACACGGTGAGAATGTGATACTTCGTCAACTGTAATCTTTCATTGCCAGACCAGACAAAAGTGGGAGGAGGCCTTAGAAATCAGGAGGCAGCCATGTGATTGGCTGTCAGATTGAAAGCCATGGAAACTGTACCTGCTCTGCGGTTAGGTCTCTGTTAGGGTGCAAACACATTCATGTT
>NW_024628947.1:0-3982 GCF_008729295.1 Plectropomus leopardus | reverse complement strand
TTGTTGTTGTTTTTAGGTCAGTTCCTTGTGTATTTTAATTTTCCCCCTTTTTTCTTTTTTTAACATGTATGCTATTTTTAGGTCATTTCTTTTGCAAGTTTTTACTTTTTTCTTGCTCGTTTTTGGGTCATTTGTTGTTAAGCTCCTCAGTGCCAGTTTTCTCAGGTTTCAAAGGCTTCAACACAATTTCCAGATCGGACTGAAACGTTAAAGCTGACACACAAACCAGAGCCCATGGTGAAAAGTAACTGAGTACATTTACTCAAAGTCAGAAGTACAAGTTCTTCTCTGCTTCTTTACTGAACTTCACAGCGTTCACAGTCCTTTTTTAAACATTTTCACAGAAAAGTCATGTGATGAGTGTGAGTGCAGTGTATTCCTCCAGATTAAAGCACTAATCACATTAAAATACTGCAGTAGAGTGGTGAAGTAAAGGAGCAGAAAACTGATATCAGCGTTTTATTTTGACGGTCCCGGCGGCAGTGACCGTACGAACTTTTGTTCCCGAGCTGTTTGAGGGGACGTCAGCTGAGTAAACCTACAGGAGCTGGTCTGAGGTCAGAGTTCAGATTGGTTAAAACTGATGGCCACAGTGAGCCGATCAATCACAGAAAACATGAACGACACGCCGAGAGACGAAAAGACAGAAAAACGTTCGTTTCTGTGTGACTGCTGACTGCTGACTCAGCAGAATTCAGCGCAAATATTTACAGACCCCCCCCCCACAGTCATGGAATGTAACTAAGTACATTCACTCAAGTACTGTACATACAAATTTGAGGTACTTTAGTTGAGTATTTTCTTTTGCTTTTTATTTTTACTCCACTACATTTCAGAGGGTAATATATTACTTTTTACTTCACTAACTTATCTGACAGATTTTGTAACTTTCCAAGTTCGGATTTTTTTTTAGGTGTTTTTTTATTTTTCACCTTTTCTAGTTTTGAGTTTTAGGCTGAATTTCTTTTCAATATTTTTCTCTAATAATTTTGAGATTTTCGGGTGTTTTTTCATTTTTTTTCTTTTTTAAATTAATTTTAAAGTTATTTTTGTTTCTGACAAACACAAATTCTGAGTGTGTTTAACGAGAATCTGCTCAGGTAACGGCGGCTCCATCGCCCCAACACCGGAGGAGGCAGAGGAAACGTCAGGGTCAGCCCCGGGAGAGAAGGGCCCAGCGCTCCTGGAGGGCCGGCTGGAGTCAACACCCAAAACGATGGAGACCAGGTGCCGCGGGTTCGAGACCCGCCTCAGGTACACCACACAGGAGACGAATGAGCGATGAATGTTTGTTTATTTGTCCGAATATGACTCTGAGTCCACCTGAGTCCACCTGAATCCAGAGGGGGTCAGACAGCTGGACAGGTTTTAAAACCA
This sequence comes from Plectropomus leopardus, assembly GCF_008729295.1. Lineage (NCBI taxonomy): Eukaryota > Metazoa > Chordata > Actinopteri > Perciformes > Serranidae > Plectropomus > Plectropomus leopardus. The sequence continues at coordinate 2,605 of NW_024628947.1, read as the reverse complement.
CTTTTGTCACCTTCAGGCTGCTCACCTGACTGCTCAGGTGACAGAGCCACTGATCATGTGACCTTCATGTGACATCATACAATAAACCTGCTGCAGCTTGTAACTGGATCAAAACTCAGAGTCACAAAATTATGTTGAAAAACTTCATACGTCAAAAATTTTGTACGCCAAAAATTTCATACATCAAAAACTTCGTACATCAAAAACTTCGTATGTCAAAAACATCACAGTATAATATGTTGGACAACAATCATAGTATAGTTTGTCAAAAAAAGTCATATTTAAGTCGAACAAAAGGTCATAAATATGTTGAACAAAAGGGAAAAAGAAGCAGACTCAGCTAAAAGGCCTTTTTAAAATTCTGTTAAACGTTTTAATCTTTAGATGTATGTTCTCAGGCTGCAGGCTGCTCGTGAAACAGGTGAAAGTTATGCCGAACTAAAGGTCATCGTACAGTATTTCAGTTTTTTTTTCAGTTCTCAGAATTAAGGAGAAACATTTAAAGGTAGATATCATTAAAGACGTCTGTTAAAGGATCAATAAGTCATCACAGAGATTATTTTATAGTTTATTGATCAGAAAGTCAGATCCTCACATTTAATCCTAAATATTCTGTGGTATTTCTTTCATCTATAATCATAAATCAAACTGACCATCTTTATCTCCTAAACATCAGATATCACTGATACTGATCAATAATATCCAGTTTATGTTTAGGAGTCGATCAATCGAATCATTTATCGAGAGGAGGAAAGGATTAGAAACAAATGACACAACAGAACTCTGTGTTTCTATTTCCATCATGTACTGTATATATATTTATACATTTATAAATATATCTATAATTCTTGATGTTTATTGATCTGATCAGAAGTGATCTGAAATTAAAAAAAACTAATCAATTTCTTCTAAACAGCTGATCGTTCAATAAGCTGCGGAAGCTTAACAATGTCAAGATCAAATAGATTTAAGAATAAAAAGTAAAATATCAATATTTAGAATTTAATGACTCAGTTTTCCACATGAATCTTTGATTTTCATTTCAGTATTTTGGATTGAATTCACAATTTCATCCACGAATCAATTTAATGAAACACGGTTTTATTTGCAAACAATTGTAACTGTTAAATACAAATTTAAATGTAAAATTTAAAAAAGACAAACTAATATAACTGTTAACTAGTTCCTAAATTAGTTTTTAATTGAATTGTTTTTGAATTGTTGTCATCAGAGGTAACATTAATAAAGGAAAGAGCATAATTTTTTTTCACTTTTAAATTAACTTTTATTTTGGGCTTTAATCGTTTTTTTTCAGCTTTATGTTTGTCAAATTATATTTTTTAGTCTCTTTTTAAATTTTGAATGTTTTTTGTTGTTTGTTTTTGTGTTGTTTTATTTTATTATTTAAACTTTCAGTTATGCATCGTACATATTTGTTTTGGCAACATTTTGTATTAATTCTTTTTTTTAAAATGTTTTTTCTTAATTTACAGAGAACAACTGATTATTTCTCTGTAAATAGTTGTTATTCTGTAATGTTACAAATCAATCTGTGAACTTTTTTTCATTTTGTTTTTTTTTTAAATATGTTGCTGGGCGTTGACAGGGACAAAATTCTGCACACTATTTTTTCAGTGTTAATGTCTGACTTTTTTATTTTCTGTATCTAAAAATTCTTTATTGAACAATATTTTCTAAACAATACTTTAATAACTAATATTGAATTCAAAGTGAAGGTTTAAAAAAACATCACTTTCAGAATGAAAAAGACAAAATGGGATCAAAAGTTACATAAATGTTGAATTGTCTTTGTTTCTGTCTGTTTTGGGTTTCACAAATAAATTCAAGTCTGAATTAGTTTTAAATTGATTTTTAAAATTGATTTTTGATTTGATTTCAATCTAATATTTTTAACTTTGCGCCGGCTTATTTCTATTTTATAGTAATTTTTTACAAAACAAAACAAAACAAAACAAAACAAAACAAAACAAAACAAAACAACCTGTTTTTACTTCTGACTTTAAACTGCAGCCGGTTTTTAGGTTTCAGCTTCAGTGCACGTTGTTGGATTTCCACTGAGCTCCGTTACTGCTCTCTGTAAACAACAACAACAACAACAACAACAACAACAACGACAACAACAAACATTAGGTCAGGGATCCAGTTTGTTCTGGATTTCAGACAATCAAAATGTTTCACCTTTCAGATGACTAAATATAAATAAAATATGAAATACAGCTGTGACCTGTTAAATAATAAAGTTAAATATAAAGTCAACTTTAATAAAAGTTATGAAATTAAAGGTTTCTTACTGGTGAAGTCTTGAGTTGCTTTTTTCCTCTGATGAGATCCAGAAACCTGTTTTTATTCAAAGAAAATTAAATTATCTAAAAGTTAAGTAAGTTATGAATATAAATAAAGTTAACTTTAAAGAGATAATTTCTCATCAGATAAAATCATGTTATTTTTAGCAAATTGTCTCATTATTACGACACAATGATTGAATAAGGTTTAATTAAAAAAAACAAACCTTCTTCTTTGATCCGGCAGCGTTCAGAGCAGCAATTTTACTCTCGATATCCGACACCTGCAGAGAAACACACAC
>NW_024628946.1:0-10307 GCF_008729295.1 Plectropomus leopardus | reverse complement strand
AATTTTTGTTGTTACTTTTCCTCTTCGGAGTGATTTTGTGTTTTGCATCTGTTTTTGTAGAGACTTTTTGCTGCCTTTTATAATAAAGTGTTTTTTGACTTTTGATATCTGGTGTCGTGCATTTGGGTTCATTCCAGTTCAGTCTTGTCACAGAGCCAATATGTATAACTTCAAATTTGATTCCACAGTGGCCTGTGGTCTTTACACTTTATGTATAAAAGCATGTGCAGTTTGGAAAAAAGGTAGATAACAATACAATGAATGCATGGATAAATCCTGCCGTGGCTGCACATATTATTATTATCTGATATGTGCCGTCTGCAGTGATCTTTTTGTCTGAGGTTATATGGCTGGCCTCCTCTGTCTGGAACAAAGTTGTAATACAATGGTGATAAACTCTGATTAACCTGAGCCCAGCGCAGTCGCCCTGCATAAAATTCTGTTGTCCTACTCACCTGGAGATCAGCTTAACTCCAGAGCCTTAGACAACATGCTAAAGGCCAGCATCCAGTCATCTCTAAAAGACAGGAATTAGAAGAAGAAACTTGATCTATACTGTGTTCTGAAACAGCAGATTGGACTCTGAATGTAAAAAATCCTGAGGTAGTGTTGTTGTGATATGAGAATTTTGATTTTGATATCATTACCAACTTTAGCATTACATTGCTACTAAAAATACCCATGTTTAGGTGTCTAAAATGCTGCTAGAAACATGACAATGACTCTGTAAATAACAGCCAGTTCCATTTTTTGTTGGTCAACAGTGATGGCAACCGGAATTGGGCCAGTTTATTTGGCCCGATTCTGGTGCGTCAATTATTAGTGTAGTCTGGCAACATTTTTGGGAGTTAGGTATCCTTCTGTGTATGTTGTATGTTGCTGAGGCCCAACTCAGTACATTACATTACATATTACTGTAACTCCAAGCTTTAGGCTTCTCAAACATGAAGGGCCTTTGCAACCAGACATCAACATCCATTAACATCCCAAAATCACATTGCATTTGGGGGTCATTTTCTGTCACAATCTTATGTTATTTATAGTATTTAGTTGCATGCTGTTAAGGCCTTACCGAGTGTAAGCCAACTCTTAAACACAAACAATATTTAGCCTTTAGTTCAGCCTTGACAATTGACACATTGGCCAAGAAGGGTCAATATCTGCTGTATGATTCCTATGGATTTACTTGCAGAGGAAAGGAGGAAGTATTGTATTAGTAATCTGTAAATATAACTTTGAGAGGTGACATGATGATAAAATGTGTTGCTCCTGCTCCCGCTCTCATTGTCACAGCGTGACTTTTTTGCATGTTACAAAGAAAAAGAAATGATCATCCGGTTTAAAAGCCGCATAACGTAAATCTGTGTGGGAGAGGAAATTAACAAAAGACATTACATGAATGTGTGTGGGAGCGTGCACGTGTTTGTCTGTCGGAAGTGAACAGCAGATTTAAGCTCAGCCATCCTGGGAGAGATCTCATGATTAAAAAGAGAAAAGACTCTTTAAGGAGAAACTGAGTGTCCTTTATATGTGTGTGTGCGTGTGTGTGTGTGTGTATTGTGTGTGCATGCATGTCTGGCGTGTTAACCTAAGACTTTGATTATTGTCTGTTTTAAGTTAGAATGCCTGCAGAGGTCATCCCTTTGGAGGATGGTCACTGACACCATTTAGATTGTGCTTTTAACCTTTGCAGATGGTCAAACACACACACACACACACACACACACACACACACACACACACACACACAGAGAGACAATCGCACAGCACATTCACACATTCTCTCTTTATCGTCAGTAATATCATATGCAAAACCCAACAGTTTGTTGTGACACAAACACCATTTATTGCATCACTGTCAGAAACTGTATTGTTTTCACCTTTAACGCAGCACATTTCTTCACATAAATTTCTGATTTCATTCTCTGCAATGCTTGACACTGACGCCTGCTTTAGCCAGGTGTTAGCTGAAAAAAAACTTCTCTATTTCTGGAAAAATTTCCTGCTTACCTCAAAATTCAGTTTACTTCAGAAATACTGTATGAACATATACCGTCTATTTAATTTTTAATTTGTCATTTATTAATTTAAAAAGGGACAATGTACATTAAAACACATTTAGAAAAATGTAAATGCACGAGAGTTAGCTGGGGAGGTCATTTTAATCAGTAGTCCCTTACCTGATGTAAAGAAGCATCCTAAAGTAGTTTTTTAAAAAAAATATGAAGATACTGTATGTACAGTGGTTAAGACAAATAACATTCACATAAAAAGGCGCATAATATAACATGTACAAGTTAAGAATATACAACACAATTTAACAATATGAGTAGATAAATAAAAGATGATGCAGGCACAGTATGTGTATAGTCATTTTTAAATTAGGTAAAATGAGCATAAAATCAGTGCTGACATTGTTGGTTTTCAATAAACCATTTCTTCACACTGCACTTAAATGAATGATATGATGGGGACTCCCTAATTTATTGTAATACTGTGTTTCAATATTGAGACGCTCTAAAGAAAAAATAGGTCTGGCTTAAAGCACTTCTCCTGAGTGGAGTTGTGCAATCCCCCCTTAGCTCCCTAAATGTGAAGCCAAACGGTCCTAATCATCAAATCTATTTTTCCCGTAGATTTTTTCTATCATTTTAGCAAATATTATGATGTCACATTAAAGCTGACCTTTGACAATTTTGAATAAAAAATGTCATCACTTTACAATTTTACCCTAATAGAAATTGGCATGAAATTTTGTCAAAATAAGAGTTTGGATTCTAGCGGTATATCCACAAACCGTCATGATCCTGGGTTTTTGTTTATAGATTGGTATCTTGTGGACTGTCTTTTGGGCATTTTTTGTTTTTTTGTTTTTTTTTCCTTGTTTCATAAATTCATCCAAGTTAGGTCTGTTTTCTGATTTACTCATTTATCATGTCCTGCTTTACTTCCTGCCTTTGTCTGTTTCCAGCCTGTTGTCCATCACACCTGCCTTCTATTGGTCTCATTAGTCTTCCCTGCACACCTGTAGTGTAATAGTCTTGTTTGCACCCCAGTGTTCTCTACCACACCGTTGTTGTCAGCCAATCCCTGCGTTTCCCTCCTCTTGCCCATGACCACTGACTCCAGCTGCATCTTGTTCTTGTGATTAGTTTTTGATTGATTGATTGATTTGAGTGATTTAGTTTTTAGCAATATTAAAGCACACTTTTGTTTAAACCAACTGCCTACTGCTCTGCATTTGGGTTCTTATTTTGAACTGACACCTTGACCTTTGACCACTACATTCTAATTATGTCATCGCCTAGTCGAAGTCAATGTTTGTGCCAAATTTGAAAAAATAAAAAAATAAAATAAAATCTTCAAGAAGTTCTTGAGATATCAAGCTCATGAGAATATGACAGACCTTGACTTTTGACCACCAAAATCGAATAACTTCATCCTTGAATCCAGTAGTACCTTTATGAAGAATTTAAGTAAATTGCCTCAAGGTGTTCTTCAGTTATTACTAAGGACTGGATGGATGGATAGACAATCCAAAAATGAATGCCTTCAGCCACGGCTGCAGCTGCACGGAGCCATAAAATGATCTCCAAACAAGAAGTTCTAACATCAATAAGTAGTAAGGGGCTTATTGAAGCAGCAGCAGCAAGTCCAGTTAGGAAAATAGTTTCAGGGCGTTCTGTACGTCATGCACTGAAGCGATTTTGGAAATAGCTTAAGTTCATTCTTCCATCAGCTGATGTTGGGCTTAACCTTTCAATACTGCAAGGCTGCCTGCTGAACTAAACACATAGTTGAACCCTCAGACAAACTCTCACAAGAGTTTTACACAAGAAGCACCCTCGCTTGCCATAACCTGAGGAAGTGGAGTTAAGTCATTCACTTTTATATGCAGTCACTGTCAGTGGCGGTCCTAGCTAGTTTGGCACCCTGGGCAGACCAATGGGCTGCCCCCCCCCAGCAAAATTTTGGGGGTTACACGGATTTCGACGGCCTTTACAGTTATGTTATGGTTATTTTACACCTGAAAAGTAGCCTAAAACACTGCATTTATTATCCTAATGTTTGCATTGTGAACAGTTTTTACTTTGAAATTGATAGTTTTTTTTCCACTAAATATTTTCAGATAAAGTACATTTATGTAATTTAACACACAGAGATTTGCATCACAAAATGCATTTATTACAAATAAATAAAATACCAAACAAATAAATGTTAAAATAAAATGAACAGCTCAGTAAACAGCAGCAGTTGGCCTGGCCTCACTGTTGCTAGACTGCTCCTGCATCTAACAAAACCAAACAACAAGAACAACAACAACAACAACAACAAACAAACAAAACCAAATACCACCATCTAGTGTCCAGAATAGGTACTGTCAGGCCACTGGGGTCAGGCCATTCACACAGTTAACATAAATTACCCAATTACCCAGACAAACATTTACTAGTGCATTTCTGTCCTTGTTTCAGTCAGTGACTTGTGCATAACTATTTATTGGCTTGCCATGTCATTTAAAGCTTAACTTTTCTTGCCTTCCTCACTGCAAAGTCATCAATTATTTTACAGCAAGACTTTGACGTTTGCTCAGCTAGCAGTGGGTTAGCTTAGGTAACATTAGTCTCAGCTAATAACGTTACATGTATAAATAAAAACCTAACGTCACCTTTATCTTTTTCCCGTTTTTCCTCCTCTTCTTTCCTCTTTTTTCTGTATTGGAATCCTGACAGCTTTATTCTTTTTCTTTTGGACATGATGCTGCTTGTGTAAAACAACTAGTTGTTTATGTTTTGATGCTTGATACCGCGCTAATGATGCGAGCGCAGGCGCCGCCAGGCAGGCTAAAGGCTGATTGGTTGACCATTACACACACGCCGCGTGTGACACGCGACACACCGGTGTGCTGCTCCTGCCGCTCCTCGTGGGGGTGAGCGGGGCGAACATAACGTGGAGAGACTGCCTGGTTGATCTCATGTTTTCGGGGCGGCAGCCGCTGCACCATTTGCAGGCAAGGGGGCGCTTTTTTTTTTTGTGTGTGTTTTGGGCTCGCCTGCATTTTTTTTCTCATCGTTGCTCTTCGCAAAGTGCCGCCCCCAGTAACGTGCCGCCCGGTGCCAGTGCCCCACTCGCCCCCCCCTTTGACCGCCACTGGTCATGGTGTATGGATACAAGGGTGAGGGGAGTCCTATCACCAGTCATATAATTCCATGAAATGGTTAAAACAGGCCTAAACTAGGCATGTGATCATTATACAAATCTTTCTTAAAGCAGTAGTTGTTACAACTGGTGAACCAGGCGGAAATGGACTCAAACGCACGACTCAGAAGACAGTTCAGGTAAGTAAAAAGTCTTTACTGGACGAAACAGCTTTGGTACACACAGGATGGTAAATGAGGCAAAAGTATCCAAAAAGAGCAAGGCAGAGGCAAAGTCGAAAAACAGGCAAAGTCCAAAAAACCAACAAAGAGACACAAGGGAATCAAAAGGCTGGAACGTCGACACACAGAAAGGCTAAGAGGAACTGGCACAGAGAGGAAGCAAGACACACACTAAATCAGGCATGTCAAACCGGTCCACAGGGGGGCCAGTGTGGCTGGCCGTCTCGAAATCCTCTGGTGAGGGGAAGGATAACAAGGCACAGGTGAGCCTAATCAGACACAGGTGAAGCCATCAAAAGGGAGGGAAAACACACAGGGGCAGGAAGTGAAGTGATCTGAAATGAGAGGAGATGTGAGTTTCAAAGTAAAACAGGAAACAACATGAATGAATGAAAACAACCTAAGAAATCTGAGCTGTGACAGTAGTCACATGTCTACATGTGTAACAGCATGTTGCTGCTGTGCTCAATTTAAAGAAGAAAAAAAAACTACAGCAGTTGTCTGGATTATATCTAACCTGTCCTCTCTTATATTAAGCGTATCGAAGTTATGTCAAAGTTAGCAAGTTGACCAATCATCCAGGATTTCTGTTGTTGCCTGACAGCTGCTGGTCATGACCCACTGCTGACTGTATGAGTGGCTTGACAGTCTCAACCTTTTTGGTTTGTGACCTTTTGAGGATGAGGCCTGTAGAATTGAAAGTATCCACTATTTCACCAGGGAAGACTTAAAATGAAAGAAATGTCAGACAAGGTGTGCACTAATAGATTAGGGCCTTCTCATACCCTTCCTTTAGCTTTTCTGCCACCTACAGTCCCCTCATTGTCAATCTATGGGTTTTTATCAAGGCTGCCAAATTAAAATCATAAGCACTCTACATTTACGACCATGTTATGAGACAATATGAAATCCTGGCAACTTAAAATCTTGGCAAGAAACTCTGCTTTTCAAGCCTTTATGAAGCATCGTTCACTGGGCCATTTTCTGTGGTAAAAAATAATTTACTGTCAGTTGGGAGCTGGTCACATTAATCCCTGCAAAACCCAATTACACCCCGCCTTTTTAAAACCTGACGTTTAGACAACAAAGACAGCCAGCTGTGTCTACGCCTAAAACAATTAAATCCACTCACAGCACAGAAATTACACATTGGATTTTCTTAGACCATTAAGTAAGGACCACTTTGGCACTTTCAATCACCTTTTATTGTACCATGACAACCAGAAGGACCTTTCATCATCTTAATGTCAAGACTTACAACCTCAAGTGATCTTAATCATCTTTGGTCTGGAATCTTGACTTGGGGACAGTCACAAGGCTCTTCTTTCTCCTCCAGTCTCAAGTCTAGACAGGCATTGTCAAGGATCCTCCATCAAAAGGCTTATACTTTAGGGAATGTTGCAACATTTTACAAATCAGACACAGTGTGTGTGTTGATGCTACTGCAAACAAAGGTGGAGGAATGTCTTTTGGAGACAAGAAAGAGGTACTGGCACTGGTACTTATCATTAGAGCCACTGGGCAGATGAGGGGAGCTGATGAAGATGTGCATTCTGCAATTGGTTTCACTGCATTAGACTTAAAGCTGTTTTGTGAAATCTTGCTCTCACCTGCTTACTGTGAAAGTTCCTTGAATACATAACTGTGCATCCAGTTATTGCTAATGCCTTATCTGACATGCAAAACTATTGTGTGTGTATTTATTTCTTGTACAATTCAGGAACAACCTTTTCCAAACAAATTAGGCAGGACATTGCAGTGTACCTTCAGCTGTTGGCTAGGTCCAGCCATGTACTAAATCTTGAAACATGATGACAAAGATCAAAAATATCAGATTTCAATACTAAACCTGCATTAATTGATTGTTCACTACGCTGAAGCCATGAAACAAGCTGTAATCACTGTGGCATATATGAAGTTCATGAGACAAATGTGTTAGCAAAGACTTGCTATTTAAAAATCCATCAAATAGAGGTCCCTTAGTTTTGCTTCATTTGTTTTCTTTTTCTGTAATGGTATTTAAAAAAAAAAAATCTTCTTAATAATATTAGCATATTGATGCCAAACTGACATTGACACTACAATTAGAAATCTGTGAATCTTGGCAAAATTAAGTCCAAAATCTACTTTTTTTATAGCTCTGTTTTTGTTCACTACCAACTTCTTGTCTCTTAGCTGTGGTGTGCTCGCAGTTGGTGTTTAAAGGGTTTTTTTTTTTTTTTTTTTGTAGTTTTGTTTGGTTTTTATTCAACACTGGTCTGAGGAGGTAGAAATGGGGTGGTGAAAGGGCCAAACAACATGGGACTTTCTCCCAAGATACTGGTGTCTGTGTCTGTTTGAAACTAACTTTGATTTATTTTAAGGAGCATCTTCAGCCAAGCTTCTTCTCCTAAACAACCTAAGTTAACTTTACATTAGGTATGTGATGCCATTTGTGGGACACTAATTCATCAGATATCATACGAACTAAATATTGCTGTATGTGCATGTTTGTAAGATATAATATGATCTGTTATATGACGATACATTGATGAGAGAGGGGTCTGTTGTTTATGAGTAAAACCCTAATTTTTCATAAACATAAAGTGATATTAGTTCACTAATGACCCCTGAAATCAGACGAGATATACAAACCTTGAAATTACTCCCCACTGACTGTTAACTTTGTGTTGGAGGACAAAATAAAAATTAACTGGGCTTACTTTGATTTTTTAAAATTATTTTTTACATGTTCTTTTTTGTTGTCTGTTGTTGCAGAAAGAAGAGTTTTTTGTTTTTTTGTTTTTCTTTTTCCATGTGTGACATCAGTAAACTACATTTGTTCTGGTGTTGTGGGTGGAGATGATTCAGAGGTTCAGCTATCATTTGGACACATTTTTGGGCACTTAAGCGATTTCCCATTAGTGACCAAACTGAAACCAAACACGTGGTTTGGTTTGAAAGGGCAAATCTCCAGTGAATTAAGATTAATCAGTGGCAAATTATGCAACTCCACTTTAGGCTGAAAGCCGGCTGTTAATCATTTAAAAGCTCTGTGAAACTTTAAAGTGGAAAATGTCAACTTTTCAAGTTTTTCTCCTGCAGCTTTACCAAGTGGCACTATTGTTAGTGCTGCTATTGCAAAGACAACCAGTCCACTTTCAATTTTCCTGAGAGGTTAGCCTACACTATAGTTCTCACTGTCGATTCCGGTGTCCCACCATATGCCATTTCCTCTACGGAGGATAGTAACAGCAAAAAATAACACTGATACTTTGGTGACTTGAGATGGCTACGAAAGTGATATCCCCTCCCTCCAAAACGGATGTGCAGTAGCTGATGCACTTCCTTTGTAAACTGAGCCTTAATTTTCCTCAGAGATTGAGCAGCAGACAGATCTGCATAGCGAAAACAAAGATATTGGCAACTAATCTGTATGCAAATTACGTCATTAATATATACCCATAACAGTGTGCAATCAGCTTTACTTCATATTGATAAGTTCAAGACAAAAACTTGTTTTTTTTAACTATAAAGCAACAATACTGAGGTTTGTTTGGTTTCACAACTTGCACTTTGGACAAACTTCATTTTTCACATTGTCCCTGTGGAAATAACACCACCACAGAGAACAAGGCACCCCAGGGAATGGGACAGCAGTATAACATTTTGTAGATTTTACACCATGTAGCGTGGAGGGTGCTACTTTGTCCTCTCACTGCTGCCGTAGTGTGAGCTTGTCAAAGAGGGCCCCGATGGTGCTGGCGTCTTTGTTACAACTGATTTCACACACATAACCTCTCTGTCTGCATTTTAAGTCTTGCATCCTCTCAAGTTCTCTCACACACACTGACACTCACACACTGAGTGTGATGGTGACAGGATGGGGCTACAGCTGTCTGCAATTCATGCTGCTCTTCTTTCAATCAGAAACACCAAGTCACACACACTTGTTAATGTACTGACATGAGTGTCGACTTTGATTTGGTTAGAGAGTGAAATAGTGCAAATAAAATTGCAATCTGTTTTTACATGAGTATAGTTAGGTGAGTAAAATTGAAAAGGAAAATCTGAAAGGTAAAATCCATTTGGTATCCATCTACAGAAGTAGAGCAGGTCATTCTATAATTCTTATCACACTGTGGTATTGCAAGACACATTTTTCTGATGTTACCCGAAAACCTTTTATTTCCACCTGACCTGGTCTCAAATCACTTTCAGTGGACTTGCAGCGGCCACAGTGGAAAATGTTGAAAGAAAATATATTCCACACAGTAATGACAGAGCCTTAACTCTCGGTAACCCCAACCTTTTTTATTTTTTTTCAGATTTGAGAGAAACCTAAAAAAAAAAAGAGTTTTGCAATTTGAAGAAAAAGGATCTGCTGAACTCACTGACTCCAGATTAAATTGAAAAATCAGACCTCAAAAGACCAAAAAATTCTAAGTAGTCAAATTATGAAGTGTTATCCTGCAGTGGGGTTTGTTACTACAGGGTAAAGAACAAGGATACAGAGTACCAATGCTATTGATCACTTTTTTTTCCAAAAGTGTTTACCTGGAAACCTTTCTTTGTGGAATATATTTTGTGAAGTAACAAGGCTGAGAATTGATGACTCCATGACTGTAAAAAAAACAACAACATTGGTACAACATTGAAAAAGACACAGGATTTAATGTGGATTATCACATCGTGGTAAATGCTCATTCAACCTCATATGGGTATAACTAAAGGCAGAAATATCAATCTGCATAGCAATAAATTTAAGAATGTAAAAACGTGTTATGCAACTGATGCACAAATGATTATTTTGAAGGATAAAGTATTCCTTTTGTAAACAAAAGAATCATTGCTGGCTTAAATGCTTTTACATTTGGAACAGTAACCTTAAAATCAGATTTTAACAAAAGAGGCATCTCGATTTAATTTAGTTGTTAGGTTACAACA
>NW_024628945.1:0-1417 GCF_008729295.1 Plectropomus leopardus | reverse complement strand
ACAGTCAGAGTGAGAGCTCTGTCTCCTGGAAACACAGTCAGAGTGAGTGCTCTGTCTCCTGGAAACACAGTCAGAGTGAGAGCTCTGTCTGTCTCCTCCTCTCTGCTCTTCCTCCGTCTCCTCCGCTAGCTTAGCCTGCTAGCTGGCAGCTCAGGTAAACATGGCCATGTCTCAGGCTCTGTCAGAGGAGGAGTTCCATCGGATGCAGGTGAGATAGAAACACGACAGGTGATGTTTCGGGTCGTGGGGTTCGCGCGCAGGCAGCTGTCAGTCGTGTGTCACACCTGTGGGCTGCAGGCAGGTGCGGCATCTCTGTCAGGGACGTTAGCTCCCCCCTGCTAACCGTTAGCCGATGGTCCCGCAGCTGCCGTTGGGCTGACGGTATTAATGTAATTATGTCATCTCGACCTGGGCTCGGTTATTGATCAGATCGATCATAAACTGATAGATATTTATTCGGCAGTTAGCCGCTAGCTCTGTGTTAGCTTAAGTTAGCCTAGCCTCCTCCTCTGGTTTCATGTTAGCTTCCTGATGCTAACGGTTGTTTTTATCTGTTAGTTAGCATGTTAGCATCCACGGGACACAGTCACGGGGTCCGATCACACACAGAGCTGCTGCTGTTTGTCTGCTGTCATTTCACCCTAAACTGCAATAAATATGATAAAAAATAGACAGTCTGTCACTCAGCGGGTATACATGGACCTCAGGAGAAGTATTCAGATCAGTTACTGCAGTAAAAGTGCTGTGAAAATACTCCACTACAAATATCTGTGTGGATGTGGTACTGCTTTCAAAACCTTACTGAGATAAAGGAAACTGCTTTTCTAAAATCAAGCTTTGAAAAATATTCTACATCAATATTATTTTCTACTACCATTGAGTTTATGGCTTCAACCAACATCAGTCCTAGTAATAAATATCAAATATTCATCAAATTTATGAATTTTAACCCTTTAAATGCCAGGTTTTAGTCATAATGCCATTATTTCTTTAGATGAAAAAAAAAACACAAGAAAAAAAGACTTATTTTCAGCATACTACATGATAAGTTTATTTATTTATTTTCAATGATGTCAGTCTGGGATATGTCAATGATTAGCAGCATCATTGACTGTGACAGTGCACACAAAATGTCTTTTCATTTTAGTTTGGACAAACAAGAAGATTCTGAAACTGTGAAGCTACTGATTCAGTTCAGTCAAAAGCAGGATAATTTAACATGAGGTGATAATGATATGAGATGATAATGTGTGTGTGTGTGTGTGTGTGTGTGTGTGTGTGTGTGTGCGCGCACGTGTGTGCAGGCTCAGCTGTTGGAGCTTCGGACTCAGAACTACCAGCTGTCTGATGATCTCAGGAAGAACTCGGCTGGTAAAAAGCACCTCTCTGCACTTTCTCTGTTTGATGATGATGATGA
>NW_024628944.1:0-1519 GCF_008729295.1 Plectropomus leopardus | reverse complement strand
TCTCTTCCTCTCCTGTCTCCTCCTCCTGCTCCTGCTCCTCCTACCCTCCTCCTCCTATATTCTCCTCTTCTTTCTCTCCTCCTGCTCTCTTCTCCACCTCCACCTCTCTCCTCCCTCCTCTCTCTTCCTCTCCCCTCTCTTCTCTCCTCCTCCTGCTCCTCCTCTCTCTTCCTCTCCTGTCTCCTCCTCCTGCTCCTGCTCCTCCTCTCCTCCTCCTCCTCTCTCTTCCTCTCCCCTCTCCAGTCTCCTCCTCCTCTCTCCTGCTCCTCTCCTGTCTCCTTTATCTCTCTCCGTCTGCTCCTTGCTCCTCTTTCTGCTCCTCCTCCTCTCCTCACAGCGCAGGCGCCCCCCTGTCGGGCACTAAGCGCGCACGCGCTTGGTGCGTTTGGGCTGGAACACGCGCAGGTCTCTGGTGAGTCGCGCGCTGTGTGCGTAGAGGAGGATGGAGGGAGGACAGACAGAGGAGGAGAAGAGGAGTTAGTCTCTGTAGGCAGAGGAGGAGCAGGAGGCCTCCTCCCGCCGCAGGAATAAACTCAACAGAAGAAGAAGTCGGAGGACTTCTTGCTAAACTTTTCTCTGTTTTACTCTGCGCGCGCTCCCGCAGCCCGCGGCTGTCACGCGCATGCTCCGTGCAGCTGAGCAACTTTTTTCTTCTTCGGTGGATAATGGACCGATTGTGTCACCGGGACCGGCGGTGACGTCACCAGAGAGAGCGCGCACCGGACGGAGGCGCGCGCTGCCGATCCACATCATAGCCCGGAGCGGAGCGGGAGCGCGCCCCCGCTGAGTGCATGAACGTGAGTGTTTGTTTATAATGATGACGTCAGAAACTTTGATTTACCGACTTTTTATACGTTTATAGAGTTTGTTGTTTGTGCAGTTTGTTGTTTATAAAGTTTGTTTGTGTGGCTGGTTTTGTGCACCCCCCCTGGGGGCCCCCCCCCCCCCCCCCCGAGGCAAAATGTATAGTGGCCTAAAGTTGAACTACAGCGTCACGTGATGCACACTGGCCCAGAGAGACTTTTCCTCGTTTGTCAACATCGGGAAAGAGACCTCCTTAAATCACTGGATCATTTTTTTGGGACATGTTGACTCTTCAGAATGTATTTTTTAATAACCATAATTAAAAACATTAAGTCCTAAAGACGTAAAATGTGCTATTTTCCAGATAAAGAATTCGATAAAGAATTAAAATGTAATTCGATATTTCTCCAGACATAAAATGAACACGCATCGGACCCACGGGACTCTCCGAGCTGTTCGCTTTGCTGTGTGAGCGAGCCAGTGAGTCGGAGTCAGTGCTCGGGTACACTCGAGTACACCCGAGTACACTCGGGTACACTCGGGTACACTCGGCTGTGTTCGGCTGTCGTTAATCACTTCTACGCTGCTCTATGGGCCAGTAGATCCGGGTATTTTACACTTTTCTAAACCTGGAAAAAGAGTTTTCTGTGCTTCATGCGCCGCTGAGCAGCTCTCATAGGAGTGAACGAGGCCCCGCCCCCACGGCTGTATCCAG
>NW_024628943.1:0-4350 GCF_008729295.1 Plectropomus leopardus | reverse complement strand
ATTTACCTTATACAAAGAAATATGCATATTTTTTTCTGCACTTATTTTGTGTCATTTTCTTTTCTCTTTTTTGGGTTTATTTTCAGCAACATAGTGCAAATACTTTGACAGCATTGCATCAATCCCAATTTGTAGTTTTTATAATGATATATTTAAAATTATAAAACTTTTTTTGGACTTTTTTGTGTCATTTTCTTGTTTTTTTCAGTTTTTTGTGCTTATTTCCAGGAACATTCGTTGTTGGGGAGGAACATCGGTTGTTGGATTCAATTTTACACGTTTGATTAAATTCTTAACACCTGAATAAACAATTGTCGATCAGTTGTTATCATCAAAGGACAGCTGCCTTAAAATAAATCATGTGCAGTACTTTCCACCACTGCATTTTGCCTGCAAAAAAAAACTTTCCAGATATTTTCAGTCCAGTCCATGCAGTATTTGTTTCACAGCGTTGTGACACAGCACAAAGCAGCGGCGGCGGCGGCAGCATCCAGCTGGCTGCCTCCCAGAGCCCAGTGTGAGACACTGATTAGTGGCCACTAATAGATCTCGATCCCTGACTCATCCTGTCCCACTGTTCACTCAATGATACCAATTACTCACCTTCAGGACGTGTCCTGGACTCAGACAAGCCAAAAATATCACTTTCTAATTACCACGACTTCCTCTTGGAGCTGGAATTGATGTCTGGCCTCGGACCAGCTTTTGTCCCGTCATTGGCTGAGAGGATCGGGCAGCGATTTAGTGGTTATAACGGGGAAAAGAGGCGTGTGTATTGGCTGTGCGGTCTTCAGGGGCTGAATTTAATCATACGTTTGTGATGGAGGGTGGCTGCTTGATAACCGCGGTCACATACCTGCACTCACACAGCCCTCGTTTCATCTGACATCCTCATCGTGCAGCCTCTCATCCCGCCTTACTGGCACCGGGGACGTGCCACATCCTCACTGTTGCTATACTGATGCTTTGAGTGTCCCAGAGCCTCGTACTTGGACCAGGATGAGCTGATATGAGTGTGAAGTTTTTAAAAAAGAGTCAGATTCACTGAGCATGCAGTACAGAACCAGCACAAGACAGTTAGAGGATCAGAGCGTGAGAGGATTGAGTCTCGGCTGTCCCCGCTTCTCATGTCCTCAATTATTATTCTCTTTGAAGACGGATCATCAAATTTAAGATCTTCTCCCCGTGATGTGAGGGTGGAAAAAAAAATCTGCAGAGTGGTTTGTTCTCCAGCGACCCGGCTGGCACAAATTTCCAGAGATGACACCCAAAAGAAAGTGTCGTCATGCGCGCGAGGCGAATGTTGATACAGTGATAAATGTCAGTGCGTGCTGACCGTGTAACAGCATGAGCGGTGGATAAATGTCACACGGATGCATCACGTGGGATTATTTGTGCTAAAAATGTACCTGGCTTTATTAAAGCCCTCGTTTCTCATTTCATTCTGCGTTTAAGTGGACGCACACACACAAATACAGACAGGAAACTTTGACTAATAGCTCTCTATTTCCTGCTGCGACTCTCCCTCCAAGCACGTTTTTAAAAATGCAGCAGAGGAGAGAGAGGTGTGAGGTTTGGCCTTCGACGTGTGTGACAGTTACACAGTGTGACAGCTGTGTAAGTAATACACACTCCAGTTATTTATGACCACTGAAGAGAAGTAAACCTCTCGTGTGTTTATGACGCTGTCTCTCGGGGTTGTTAATGTTACCAGCTACGAGCTCGGCTGAATTAGCCCGAAATTTAAGGTATTTTTGGAGCTGCAGTTCTTAGATGTTCAAGTATGAAAAGCCACTAAAGCTGAATATTTCTTTTTTATGGAAAACAGGACTAATTACTAAAACAGCAGGCTAGATCTCTCAGTTGTTGAAGTAGTAACTCGTGTTGTTTGGTTTTATCTGATACGAGTAATAAATAGGAGTTTAGGAATGAAATTGTGGGTTGGTCCTCTGGATGCATAAAGAGACCTGGATACAGCAGTCAAGGCGGGCCGAGTTCATTCTCATGAAAGTTGCTCAGTGGCGAATGAAGCCAAAAAAGCTCTATTTTTGTGGTATAAAATTACTCCGATCTTCTGAATTATGTGAATTAGAGCACTAAAGACTTATGGCCGATTTCAGCTGAGCGGTTAACTTAAAAATTGAAAAGTTTTTGCATCAGTTTGTACTAATTTTTTTTATTTAAATCAACATTTTTTAATTTTAATTAAAATTAAATATACCAACCCATTTTTAAAATTTAAGACAAAACAATTTGTTTATATTTTTTGTTTTAAATTAAGTCTAGTTTATCATTAGGTTTTACATATGGAAATTATGTTGAGAATTAAATGTAGAAAAAACAATTTTTTCTAAAAAATATTGTAACTGTTTGGATTACTTTTCACGTAAATCAGCTTAGTGATTAATGATTATTATGTTTCCAGCCAAGATGGACAGATGTAAAATTTTGGTTGGAGAATTGTTGCTGATATTTTTAATTTCTAACAACATTAGAATTTCATGTTGTTTGTACATTTGCATAATGACGTTTTGCAGACGTTTGGTTTTGTTCTCCATACTTCACGATTAAATGCGTTGTTATTCTACATTAAAATGATGTTGACAAGAGTCGTTTCAACACAAGTTAAAACCAACTAAATATGAATATCATCTGTTTTCAATTTTCTATGTCAAACTGACGATGGCATTAGATGTCTTGACATTTAATTTTGGTCACCTGACCAACTTAATTTAACCAAATGTCAATGTGTAACGACTTTAGTTTAGACAGCTGGGACGCCTTTGTGTATGCATGTTTAGCAATGGTTTAGTGAAAATTTGGATTTCCACGCGTCATAAACCGGATATAAGAAGGATTTAGAGAGTTTTCACATTTTAAAATCTCTTTGTCTGTCTTTGCAAAGGATTTTTTGGGCGCTCCACTCTCCGTAATATCCTTTGATAAAAAAACCTTTTCTGGGACCATAGAGAGCCAACGGACATAAGTACTAGATACACTTTGCAAAGTTTTTGGGTTAACTGTTCCTTCAGTACCCGTTGTGTCCTTGTGGTACACAGTGAGCTCTCTTCATTTTTTGCAACAAAGAAATATCTGCAAACATTAGATAAACTCTAATGAAGTTTGGTGCAGACACTCATAGGATAAAGTGCTTTTAAGAGCCTCTACTTTCAGGTCATTATTTCCGTATGTCCGATACTTTTGGGGCCGCTGTGGTTCAGGAGGTAAAGCGGTTGTTGTGGTTTGATCCCCGGCCATTGCAGTATACATGTTGAAGTGCCCTTGGGCAAGATACCGAACCCTAAATTGCTCTCGTTGTGAGTTGTTATCACTTCTGATGGTGGTATTTTAATGATAGCCAGTGTATGAGGGTGTGAATGTGTGAAAACGGATGAAAGCTTGCTTGTGTTGTGAAGCTCTTCTAGTGCTCGCTAAAACTAGAAAAGTAGTATAGAAAGACAGTTCATTGACTTTGGTTTATGATCAAATATCTGCAAAACTAATGACATTCCCATCAGCCTCAGCTGTGCTTTGTGTTCAGTACTAATTGGCAAATATTTGTAAAAAGCTAATGAGCTGAGCTTTGTTGCAGTTACCCTTTAAAAGCCTTTTTGTTTTCCCCTTTGATCCTGATGTAAATTGTGTTTAGTGATGAGATCTGAGGTGGCTTTTATTTTGTAGTTTCTCGTGCAGCTATACGCTGTTACTAAAGACCGTCAGAGTTTGAACTAAATTTAACAATACAGGAAATATAGTGTATGGACTATCTCCCAAGTTAAAAGCATTTTCCCTCCTTTATAGTTTTCAGCTTTATTGTTTTTGTTCCCACAGATTAGAAACCTAAAAAACTGAAACTCTGGTTCACTGATGAGACCGTGGAAATGACACCAAACCGCTGTAATTTAATGAAGCGTTTAAGTGTGAGTCGTCATTGAGTCATGAACTCCCATAAGAAGATCCAAGCATGCGTTCACACATCCTGTCATCTTAATCACTTCATGTGATTCATGTTCGCGCTACATGTGTGTGTGCTGCAGGCACAGGTTCACAGGAGTATTTTTTCCATAATTAGCATTGAACCCTTAGGGACTGTTTGGTGCATTTTACGCGCTTTCATTATTCATTTCATGATTATTTTTAGCTGTGTTCATGCATATGGCATACATTTTGGCAAGATTGTGTATTTTTGTTTAATCTGTGAATTTCCAGCTCAGCTCCTAAAATAAGTCTGAAATACACTGTGGGAACAAAATTGTTTCATTCAGACTGTTAAGGTAAAAAATGCTCCATTGAAACTCATTCAAACTGACATTTTTGATCCCACAGCCATCAGAGCAGAAAAACAGGACA
>NW_024628942.1:0-3215 GCF_008729295.1 Plectropomus leopardus | reverse complement strand
GTGTACCCGGTGAGTACTGTGACGTGTACCCGGTGTGTACTGTGACGTGTACCCAGTGTACTGTGGCGTGTACCCGGTGTACTGTGGCGTGTACCCGTTGAGTACTGTGACGTGTACCCGGTGTACTGTGACGTGTCACCTGCCAGGCTGCTGATGAACCTCTCCTGCCTGTTCTGGTAGAACAGGTGAGAGCTGAAGATCAGCTCCAGACTCTTGTTGCTCGCCTCCCGGACGCACGCCGCCAACATCTCGTCCAGCAGCGCCATCTCCTGGTCGCGAACGCCGCTGACACTCGCCAGAGTGTGTTTGACCAGACGCAAGATCTTCCTGAAGGTCGGAACAAAGAGACGTCACAAATACTGAGATCAAACTGATTTTTTATGTTTTTCTGTGAATCAAAACTCGTAAACATGACCTGAAGAAACACAAACATCTGGATTTTATCAGCGAGTTAATATCCAAAGCTTTGAACTCAAAATTCAGCTGAAGGAGCTGATGAATTTGTACCGTAAAAAAAAAAAAAATTCAGTTGAGACACAAATTGAGTGCTTCACCTCAGTTTGGGATCTAACAGGAAAAAAAAGGATTTTTTTTTCTTTCAAAGTTTTGGAATTATTTAGAAACACATTTGACACATTTTTTTCTTCAAACAGGTTTGGCTATTTTTAAACAAAAAATGATGGCTGATTTTTTCCCAAAAAAATTGGCTTTTTTTTCTCTTTAAAAATGTTTTTGGCAAATTTTAGAGGTAAACATTTCAGTGCTTTTTTTGTTGTTTTTGTTTTGTTTTTCATAAAAAATACTGTGGCAATTTTTCTTTCCTTTAAATTTTTTTTTAAATAAAAAAATGTTGGCCATTTTCTTTGTCTTATGTGCTTAGGTGATTTTCAAGAAAAGATGCTCACAAGTTTGGAAGATATATTTTCTTTAAAAAAGTTTAAGAAAAAAGTTTAAAGAAAAACAATTAATGAAGTCTTTTTCTTCAAAAATATTTGGCAACATTTTATTTTTTAATTAAAAATGTGGGCAGTTTTTCTCATTAAATTTTTTGGCATTTTTTTTCTTTAAAAGTCTTTACAAACGACCCCACCTATCAGTCAGAAAATGTAAAACTAGAAGTTGGATTTTCAGATTTCCGACGGCCTTAAAACACATCATTTGTTATCCTTCAGGTTTGTAAAACAAGATTCAAGGACTTTCCAGATTTTTCATGACTGGACTAGTCCGTCTCTCACCTGTTGGCGAGCAGCTGTTCGGGGTTTGGACATGTGTTGTTGCTGTCGGCAGTGGCGGCGTTAGCGCCCCCTGTGGTGGTGTCAGCGCCCCCTGTGGCGGATTCCTGCGGCTGCAGCGAGCGCCACTTGAGTCTGTAGTAGGAGAGCAGCAGGAAGAGCGTCTGCGGGTGGCGCTCTCTCTCCAGGTTCTTCTCCAGGCCGGCCAGGCAGGCCTCGGTCAGCGGGTGCTGGCTGCCCGGGTGCAGCTTCATGCTAGAGCTGAACACCATCGACAAGTCCTTCTGGTTAAACTGGTTCAGTCTGGACTGAGACTCCGCCTCCAACACCTGGACCACCTGAGAGTCACTGGGAAGACCTGCAGAGACACACACACTGCTACACCTGAGGGGCCACACCTGAGGGGGGCTTACCTGTAAAGCCTCACAGCCGCCCCCCACAGAACAAACAGAGTGGCAGACTCACCAAGCGCCGCCACCGCGTACAGGCAGTTCACGATGCTGAAGTTGTCGAACTTGGCGCAGTCGTTGACGATGGCGCTGCAGAGCGTCTGGAAGTCCTGGTGCTCCAGGATCTGGCGCCCATCTCCTCCCTCTGCTACTCCTGCTCCCCCCGAGGCCTCGGCGTCGTCCCCTGCGCCTCGTGGTGGCAGCGTTGCCTGCAGCAACTGTCCGATCTTCTGCAGGGCGACAGGGTAGTGGTTGTGGGAGATCTTGGCGGGGTTTTGGGTGACCCAGCGCAGCACCTCGTCGGGGCGCCGCGAGCGCTCGATCAGGCGCTTCATAGTGAAGAATGTGTCGTAGCTCATCTTCTCGTGGATGAAGTTCCACGTCTTCTTCTTGCTGCTGGAGGCGGCAGCGACCCCTGTGGCTGAAGCACCATACGTGTGGAAGTGGTGCTGGTAGTGAGGGGGCAGCGGGGGCGGGGCCAGGTGTGCGGGCTGCGGGTGGTAGTGGTGGTGGAAGTGCGCCCCTCGGTGGGCATCGGGTCGACCCTGGTACAGCGGATAGGCGGGGGGAGGCGGGGCTGGGTGATGGGGGAGGTGGGGGTGAGGTGCGTCGAGCACGGCCAGCCCCGCCCTCCGGCCCTGTTTGACCCCTCCTCCTCCCCCACCTCCTCCTCCTCCTCCCCCCATGCTGCCGTAGAGACGGGTGGCGTACATGTCAGCTGGCTGAGCGGCGCGGCGTTGAGCTCGGCTCAGGAGGCGCCACGCAGGGGACAGACACAGCATAGTCCAACGGCCAGGATGCCAGGAGGAGACGCACCACGACTCCTGCAGGGGGGAGGACAAGAGATCAAAGTCACCTGCACCTGTACTCCTCCTCCTCACCCGTCCTGCTCCTCACCTGTCCTCCTCCTCCTCATAGGGCTGGGTGATGTGGAAACAAGTCTGATGATCCTTTTTTAAATATCAGTGATATCGATATATATCACGGTTTACATCAAATCAGTATTTCTGTCGAGCTTAAAGGTTCCTTTGACTCCTCAGTGAGATATGAAGATATCATCAGGTTCATTTAGGTTAAATATTTATTTTCTGTCAGACATTGAACATGACAAATATACTGTAGAACAGCATCACCAGCTGGAGGACCTATTCTACTAAAACTCACAGAGGTCCAGGTACTAAAATGTCCTCCCAGCAAAGGTCCGAGCCTCATACCTAAAATCAGTATCACCATTAACTGATAATTTACTTTGATTACAATTAAAGAATGATTATTATTTTTATTTATGTTTTGCTTTTTTGTGGTTTGTTTTTTGTCCTCATAGTTCACTGACACAGTGTCATGTGACCATGGTGTGTTGGAGTGTAATAAACATATGATTTATTATTATAAATTAAACTTTCCAGCATTATATAAAAATGAAAAGCTCCATCTGAAACAAACTTCAGGTAAATTGAAGCACATTGTGCTGATAATAGGCCAACCTCTCCTGCAGTCAGGAGAGGTTGGCCTATTATCAGCACAATGTGCTTCA
>NW_024628941.1:0-1726 GCF_008729295.1 Plectropomus leopardus | reverse complement strand
CACACACACACACACACACACACACAGATATACCACACACACACACGCACACACACACAGAGATATACCACACACACACACGCACACACACACACAGAGATATACCACACACGCACACGCACACACACACACAGACATCATGTGAGTATTTGCTTTTATGGATGACATCACTTCTCTCGATATGAAAATTTTGAAATCGAGCAAACTGGAGCACTCGTGTTTTTTGGTTATTTTGCTGCTGTGAGCTGCCGTCATGGAGGGTTGCTGGTTCAAATCCCTCCAGAATGACCAGCTGCTCATTCGGCTAATCTGCACTGAGCATAATCCCATAAAGAGATTACGGAGCGCCCACCAACACGTGTGTGTGTGTGTGTGTGTGTGTGTGTAGTGACATAAGAGGCTTGACTGAGTGACTCTCAATGATTGTGAAGATGTGTGTGTGTGTGTGTGTGTGTGTGTGTGTGTGTGTGTACCTTTCTCCAGCTCCACAGGAAACAGGTCCAGCTTCTCGACTCGTTTCTCCAGCTCGTACTCGGCTGAGGCCGCCATCGGGTCGACATCGTCGTTGCGGCGATCGTAGTCCTCGTTGGAGTAGGTGGTGAAGACCTGCACACAGGGCAAAGGTCAAAGGTCAGACAGCATGACAGCGGGCTGTTCTCGATTCTCTGTTTAGTGCCTCCTTGTCTCCTCGTCTCCTCGTCTCCTCGGTCCTCCTGCCTGTGACCCAGACGTCGATCTTGCAAATCAACCGTCATTCCAAATAACAGAAAAGCTAGAAATATAAGACAAAAGACAAAAAAACAAAAACAAAAAAACAACCAGAAACAAAACCAAACTCACTTTACCGTAATACCACCTTTAAAACTAAGAAAATAACGAGAAAAAAACAACCCTCAAATAAATCAGTTAGGATCATAATTCTGAAATAAGCCATTCAGCATAATGACAGCTTCTACTTTTTGTAATTTAAAGGGATATTTCACCCAAAAATGAAAATTCACCCATCATTCAGCCAACAATCACAGCAAATGAAGTGGTGACTGGGTTCAAATGTTAAAAACATACATCATAAAACCACAAAATGTCTCCGGGCTGCTCGTCTGAAGTAATGCAAGTGTCCTGAAGCCCCGACGTGCCAAGTTGTTTTGAAAAACGTCACTGTAGAAAAGTACAACAAAGTCACATGACATTCTCCAAAACACAGCTCGGTGTGTGTATCGAAATTTCAAGGAAAATAAGCTTAAGCAAGTCTGCAATGTGAAGCCAGCTGGTGTGGAGCACAGGAACGTTCACAGGACGAACGTCTCTGATCCTGCAGCTGTGAGAGAGTCACACAATAAAATCCTCCTCCAGCCGCTCTGCAGCGCCGCTGACTCGCATCCCAGCACACTCTGAGAGAAGCACGCAGACACGGAAGAGAGACGTCACTTTACAACGAAATCTGACGCATTTCACTTTCACAGGGAAAACTAAATATGTGGGTCACTTTCCTCATCTCCATCCCGTCGTTCACATCTTTCCCTCCACGCTCTGTATCACGCCCCTCCCCCCCTCGCTGGAAGGTCCGCAGCATCTGTCTCCCCGGTGACCACATCCACCATCACGTGGCTTCGTTCCCATAGCAACCGCAGGCTTGCCCAGCTTGAGTTTGGCACCACCACTGACCCGCTCTCTCGCTCTGTCCCCGTCTGGCAGATATGCTAATGTGTGTGTGTGTGTGTGTGTG
>NW_024628940.1:0-2296 GCF_008729295.1 Plectropomus leopardus | reverse complement strand
AAAGCGCTGATATTATAACAAATGTAATTGGACGGGTTAACGAGTTCAAAGCCAGTCGTGCAGAGGTGAAGGATGAAGGAGGGGAGGGTGAGTGACGTGGGGAGAAATTTCCCCAAATGCCATTTAATGTCGGAAATATTTCCACCAAGTATTGACAGCGCAGAGACGGATGAGACGGCCGGCGAGAAGCGGCACAAAACCAGGGCAATAATCCAATTAAAGCGGCCTGAGCTCGTGGACGAGGCTGCAGAGGAGAGGCTCACGCGTTGGCCTGAAACTTCACACACAGGAAACACAGACAGGACGAAGAGTTACAGGCCAACGTGCTGAAGAAGAGTGAGACTGTTTGATAAGTTACAAAAAGCCAGAACGAGTTTTAATGATGCCGGAAAATTTAATAAAATAATTCACTGTAATTTAGTATTATTTTATTTATTCTCTGTATTTATATAAAAACAAATACATTAAAAATCGATAGACAAAATAGTAATATTATTAGAATTATAATTATTATACATTTTGGTAAATCTATTTGCCGGTAAATTAAACAAACAACCAAAAGCTTTCTCCTTTTGCAAATCTTGTTTTTCTGTCAGACACACGCACACACGCGCGCGCACACACACGCAGCAAAACTTTGTTGGTGTTGTGCAAAGTTAGATGTGAATAATTGACGCCAGAAAAACAACATTGGTCGGGGTAAGGGTGGATCCATTGATCGATCTCTTAATCTGCAATAGTTACATGCATGTATTGATTTACAAACACTGTTTATCTGGAAATATACTGGCACAAATAATTGATGGAGTACACCCACGGCGCACATAAATATGCATCAAAGTTGTAAGGGGGTAAACACCTAAAAAGAAAAAAAAAATCTAAGGAGAGACCAGCGAATCCACGTAAAGATTATTCCAAATATTTTGGCTCGGCTCTGTATCGATGCGCCCACTTCTGAAAGAAACTCCCATGCGAGTCTGAGAACACACATACAAATCATCGGCTCGACTCCTGTTAGAGTAAACTTCGGCTTTTTCCTTTGGAGAACACATTGACGGACGGTCACAGAAAGTCCAACAGTTGGAGCTGGTTGGCTTTTTTTCCTTTGCTTTTGGTGGTGGTGGAAATACTGTTTTGTGCAGAACTGGGAATATAAACTTGGGGAAAAAATCAAAATGTTTGTATATATATATATATGACTACGAAATTCTTTGAAAACTCTTTAAGGCAGACGGCTGAATTTGAAATTGATTCCGACTGATTAAAGTCGAAAAAGTAAAACAAAAAACTGATTAATCATTAATTTAAAAAAAAAAAAAATGCTAAACCAAAATATGAGCACGTGCAATTACATACCAAAATGTGAGTGTAAAGCAAGAGCAGCATGACACACACCACAAAATAAAAAATGCACTAGAAAAAATAAATGCACTAGAGCCAAAACATCACACACACACACACACACACACACACACACACACACACACACACACTTTGTAGTATATTTAAATTAAATGGGGTCACACTCACATGCATAAACACACATACACACACACACATAGATGGACCAGAGAGAGAGGGAGAGAGAGATGCACCGGCTGAGGTCTCGTGCAGCTCGCCGTGTGTGAGTGGCTGTTTAATTGACTGATTGATACGGCGGTGTGGAGGTGAGGGCTGGACGCCTTAACAAATAGAGACACTTAAAGGCTAATCCGGGCCAACGTCGACAGCTGAACGCATCAGAGTGCTGCCGTGTAGCCGAGACTTTCACATCTGCACATGCACGCCCAAAACCACAATATAATGTGTGTGCTAATATAATGTGTGTGCTAAAGATTTAAACTTGCACGAAGTTTCCAAAAAGAAACCGAGAGTGGAAAACAAGCTTCCAAATACTAGCAAAAAAGAGGCTGCGTAAATTACGCACGCTTTTCGTTACAATGCAATCCTCTAACTGACACAAACAATAGCAAAATTATTAAAAGCAATAATATCGCCAGCACAAATCCATCAACAGACAAACGCCGGTACACACAACTTTTTTTCCCCTCAACAAAAAATAATTCATGCACTAATAATAAAAAAAAGATGTATATTATATGCAATAAATTGTACAAATGTACAACATACCTCCGTTTTATATTCTCAGGAAGTGGTGTTAAAGCTCTCACCGGCTGAAGTGCGACCAGTCTATCCACACGCATTCACTCTGACGGCGCAGCGAGCCAGCGACCGGAGAGGCAGCACTACTACCAACCTGAACCCGAGGAGGAGAGCAGAGGGAGGGAGGGGAGGA
>NW_024628939.1:0-3453 GCF_008729295.1 Plectropomus leopardus | reverse complement strand
ATTTACAGGTGTCTTAGCCCATCACACCCAACCAAGTCAAATCAAGTAAACTTTATTTATTGAGCTCAATATCACTAATTTACCCTAAGGGGCATTGCAGTCTGCACAGCACCCTCTGACCTTTGACCCTGACTTTGCAGAAGAAAAAACAAGCAATGTGGTTGCCAACTGCTTATTCCAGTTCAGATCCTGGCCCCTCTTTGGCTGAGTTAGACTAAAGTGTCTGAATATTTTAGGTGAATATTTACTTATTCACTTATTCACTTACTTATTCGTTCTAAATCGGACAAACCCTGATCCCTCCACTCTGACTCTGAAACTCTATCTTGTTTGGTTTAACAGCAGATTTTTTTTTATTTGATCATCTGGGGCAGTCTTAGGTAGTGAACTTATCTAGGATCCTTTTGGCCTGAAGGTAGATTCTCCTCCTGAGTGTCTTAGAGCTGGTCTGGTGTATCTGGTACCTTCTTCCAGATCTCAGCAGGGAGAAAAGGCTGTTATCTGAATGGTTGGGATCTTTAATGATCCTTCTGGCCTTGTTTTTTTAACGCCTGGTGTAAACATACTTAAGGCAGGGTAGAGCAGCATGTAGGCCAAACCAACCACTCTTTCCGAGGCATTGTGGTCCTGTCTGGTGTTGTCTCTGTACCCAGCTGTTATGTTCCCCATTTGGATGTTCTCAATGGTGCAGGAGTAGAAATTCTGCTGTATTTCAGGGAATACAGAGAATTTTCCCAGTTGTCTCAGGTAAAACAGTCTCTGCTTTGCCTTTCTCAACCACAGATAAAGAAACATAGATACCACATTGTTAGACATGTTCTCATCCCAAGTCATCACATATTAATGCTTTGCAGTGGACTTTCACGTCTACATATAATGCTCTAAGTATCCTCCTGCGTCTGTTATTTAAGCTCCGGGATGCCACTACCATGATGTTAAAAAAAAAAACACTGCCGGTAACAACATGATATAAAGAGAACGGTTACCGTTATAGGGTGGGCAGGAGGGGAGGTAGATGGGTCGCACAAAGAACTGACTGTTGTATCAAGTCCCAAGTTCAGTTCTCGTGTGGATTTGTGTTTTTTTTCCACACTGTACCATGTGCCTCTTTTGCCCAAACCTAACCTTTGTTGCCTAATCCATTGTGGCAGTCCACATTGGTTCCCATACAGACCATGCTGCGTCATCCCACCATGTACATTTGCTGACATCACTGTAACGTGAACACCTGAAGCAGAAGGATACTAAAAATGTAATAAATAGATGCAGAAGGCCACTGACAGAGCGGCACCATGAGAAAGTGCTGGTTATTTGACGACTTCAGAATCCTTAGCAGTCATTCAAAGCACCTGATCATTACAGAGGTGATTTCTGAGAGGTAGCTATTCAGGCAGGGTGGTTTTGTTCTCTTGGGCACAGCTGGCCTTCTTAAAGCACATGGGTATGATAGACTGTAAACTGGTGCAGTGTGGAAAGAAGTCCCTCATTAAATTACTTAATAATTGTAATTCTAACAATAACAATCATTCTAACCCCAGTCAGCACAAAAGACTTAAAAGCATCTATTACAAGGAGAGCTCCAGAAGGGAAACTACCAGCAGTATGGTTCACCTGAGGACACTTTTTTTTATAGAATATAAGGGCCAGCTTGCATATCGGTATATTATGCAGAGTGTGTAAAGAGATTGGTCTTAGGGGGGGTGGAAAATGATGAGTCAGCACTGGCACAGTTTACAGTATTTCCATGGCGTTCCACTACTCCCTGCTCTGAAACCAAAAATACACATCAGACAAGCTCTGTATGAGGTGTGTGTGTGTGTGTGTGTGTGTGTGTGGGTGTGTGTGTACGTGTGTGTGTGTGTGTGTGTGTGTGTGTGTGTGTGTGTGTGCGTGTGTGCGTGCGTGCGTGTGTACGTGCGTGCTACTCTCTGGCAGCAGCTCCTCTAATATGACTGTGATTCTGTCGCAGCAGCAGCAGTGTTGTTTGTAATTAGATGAGAGATCAAGCACCGCTGTCTGCTGCGATTGTAAATTGTTGAGTCTGATATGACATGCCGCTCGCAAGTTGTAGCATGAATGCATAAATTAACAATAAAATGTGAAACAGTAATTAATAAATCTCAAAAATTATGCATGTACATGAATTAGTAATGATGAAGTGGAATGATTGCACACAACTCCCGCTATCAGAATAAATAGGTTTAAAATTAAATAACAGAATTGAAATCCACCTTGGAGCACCATACTTTAAAAAGGGAGACTTGATATCTGATTAATTCACCTTGTCTTTATTATCGAGACTATGAACTTCCTCCTAAATTCTTGACTCAGCAGGTGTACAGCAACTATAATATTACAAAAAGAACCACATAATCAACTACTTTACTAATGAACAGGTTTATTGATCTACTAACTATATATTCTGGTTATAACTACTAATAAGTGATATGAATAAGATGTGAATGAATGACTATGATGAATACAGCGATAAATAATTGATGAATAAATGTGTAGACTGGGTGAAATCAGTGGACAATCTGCAGTTTCCGTTTAGGAAGTTTTCAGTTTTACTAATTTCTTGCTGTTTATTCAACATTTCTCGCCAAGTTTGACCTTGTTTTTTTTTTTCTTTCCAGAAATAAAACCAACTTAGTTGTGTTTAAAAAGGTTAAATAACTTGTGAAAGGCATCTGAATGCAGCACAAGAAAACTGATGTCAACCCAGGTTTCAAAGGGTTAATCCAAAGCCTGATATATCTTATCGTATTGTGCCATGGACCTCCATTGTTGTCCAAATTAAACATATCAACGAATCAACCTCACAAACACTGAGCTGCTGCTGGAAACACTCTCTTCTTTTCTCAGCCTCATCGCCTGATGAGGCTGACAGACACAGGAGAAAACAGACAGACAGACAAATAACATGAAGGGGACAGGGAAGGACAGACACTAGGAACAACAGAGAGCAGATCCTCACATGAACAGGAGCAGTGGAAATCCTCAGACTTCTCACTGAGAGCTACCGACCGTGGTCCACAATTGCGTCTCTGTTCATCCCACTACAAAGCTCCCCGACTATGTGAAAGTCAATGTCATTAATAGTTCAGGCCTGGAGAGTGACCACTGGGCGGAGGTCATTGTCTTAATGCTTAGCATAGCAGGCGACCCACTTTTCTCTATGATTAATTCCTGTGTGTGTGTGTGTGTTTCGGTGAGCGTGAAGCAATTGTCGCAGGATATGGCCGGTTATCCCCTCGTAAGACTGCGCATCAAAATTCCTGCAAACTGTCAACACTGCGATATAGTGAGTTGCCATAGTGATATTCTCCATTATCTCATCTACAAACACAGTCATCAAAGTTTGTAGACCAAGCAACATTAGCTGGGAAAAAGGAGGGGCAGGATGAGGTCATTGTTGGAATGCATTATTGCATAAATTGATGTTAATTCCAT
>NW_024628938.1:0-3806 GCF_008729295.1 Plectropomus leopardus | reverse complement strand
ATAATAGGCCAACCTCTCCTGACTGCAGGACTCTGACTTCAGCTTCTGTCAAACTTCTGTGCTGTTAATCATTTCAATCATTAATCATTTTACTGTTTCAGTGCTGTGGCTGTCGAACACTGTTTGACCGCCACAGCTGTTTGTGTTCGTGTTGTCTGTGAAAATATGGCTGGAATGCGTTCTATCCACACTATATCGACTACGTCTCATATTTCAATCGAGGTAAAGTTATTTTGCGATTGATATCGTTTTTGTTTTATCGCCCAGCCCTAGATATGAGGTCATCATTTAGAGATATGAGCTCAGTATTTAGAGATATGAGCTCAGTATTTAGAGATATGAGCTCAGCGTTTAGAGATATGAGCTCAGCATTTAGAGATGTGTTTTGGATGTGGACTATGTGAGCGCTCAGTGAGTTCAGCAGTTTATAGCTGTGATTCAGATTCAGATTTAGACTCTGTCTATCTTTTGTTTAGAGTTTACTTTAGTATTCAAACATAAACACAGCAGGAGGCAGCAGGCAGCGCTCCTCATTTGTTATTCAAAGTCAGATGGAAATTTGACGGTGGAGAGTCGAGCTGCGGCAGAGCTTCAGAAGTTTCTGTGTTTCAGAGGATTTATTCAGAAAATCATCAGTGATGAACATACTCGTTAGATCAAACACTGAAATAAGTCAAATGAGTTTTATTTATAGAGCCCATTATCACAAATCACAGTTTGCCTCAGAGGGCTTTACAGCAGGCACCATCCCTCCGACCTGTGACCCTCACATCGACCAGGACAAACTCCCCAAAAAAACAACATTCACGAACAGCTCGTGAACCTGATGAGGGACGTTTTTTCAGAGTCAGGTTCATGTCTTCATGTTTATTACCATCAGGTGGTATTATTATGGGCTGTTCTCGGGCTGTTAAACGAGCGTTTTCTCCATCTGAAACACAAGTTTGGAGCTCTGAGTTGAGCTGAGCGCTCAGCAGATTAATCCATCAGATCAGCTCTGAGAGCTTTTCTGCCTCGCTGCCTCATCGTCTGCAGCACCTGATGACCTCTGACCTCCACAGGGTCAGCACCGCTCTCTGACGTCATATCAACTGTGTGTGTGTGTGTGTGTGTGTGTGTGTGTGTGTGTGCGTGTGTGTGTGTGTGTGTGTGTGTGTGTGCGCGCGTGCGTGCGTGTGTGTGCGTGTGCTCAGTCTGTCTCAGGAGCTCAGCAGTCCGGATCAGAGCGCCGAGCTGAAGCTGCAGAGTCGAGCCGTCCTCTGGACGGTCCCTCGAATCACTGGAGGAACTCAGCTGTCCGCTCTCTTTAAGGTCCGCCTCATCGCCGCCAAACAGTCACATTTTTTTCTGAGACTTGGAGAATAAAGTCGATATTTATTTCTTCCTCTCTCTCTCCCCTCCTCTCAGGTGGAGGTGTCAGGGCTCAGCGCCTCCTCCCTGCTGGAGGTCGGTCCGGTCGCTCTGAGTTTCGAGCTTCCCAAACTGACGGTGACGGGGCTGCAGATCCGTTTCCTGCGTCTGTCTCCGGTGCAGCCCGGTCCATCGCAGCGCTGGGTCCGATACGTCACGCACTCGGACTCCTACATCATCCGCATCTGACCCGGACTGACAACGGAGCGTCGACCACTCCGATCAGAGCTCCGCCGCAGGAAACTGACGGAGCCACAGACACTGTCTTTCAAAATAAGAGTCTGAAGAGGATATCAGCTGTTTTCAGTTTCAGTTTGAGTTTTTATATTTTCTGTCTGAAAACCTGGAGCTGAATTTGACTCCAGAGAGAATAAAGAAAACTTCATCCTGACACTTTACAGGTGGTTTTCTGTGTTTTTCATGTCATCGAAGCCTGAGCGCTCGAATCGACGGGAAGTTTGAAAAGCAGAAATCGTCTTTTAAACGACGCTGAGCAGATTTTCATCTGAGCTGACTGAATGTTTCACTTCTGTGTGAAATAAATGTATAAATAATTACAGGAATAAACAAATAAGTGTTTTTAAAAGAAAGTAAAAATGATTCTGCAAATAAACAAAATTATAAATTAAAACAGGAAAAAAGTAAACATAAAGTGGTAAACCTGTAAATAAATGTATAAAAGATATACGAAAAGACAAATAAATCTAAATAATAATAAAAGAATAAGTGATTCTGTGAATAAACAAATGTATAATTAAATACAGGAATAAAATAAACATGTAAATAAAGGGATGAACAATCAAAGTATGTACATGAATATATAAATAAATATGGATATAAACAAATAAATCTAAATGAATGTGTAAAAAAAATAAATGAAGAAATGAGTCTACATAAACAAATGTATGAATAAATACAGTTGCAAAATGTAAATTTAAAAAATTTAAAAAAAAATTTTTTTTTAAATTTTAAAAAAATTTACAAAATGTAAATAAATAAAGGGATAAATATGAAAATAAATACAGGAATAAACTAATATAATTCAATACATGAATGAATGAGTCTGTAAATAAAGAAATGGACAAATAAATGCAGGAAGTAAATACATTTGTAAATAAATAAAGGGATGAATAAATAAATAAATATGTACATAAATAAATATGGGAATACACAATTAAATCTTAATGAATAAATGTGAGAATAAACAAATGGATGATTATTTAAATAAAGAAATGGATACATAAATACATGAAAAAAAGCTAAATATGTATATAAATGTATAAATACATATAAGAATAAATTAAATGTGTAAATAAATATATCAATTAAAATTGAAATAAACAGATGAATCAATGAATACATACAGGAATAAATAAATATGTAAAAAATAGATAAATAATTACAGGAATAAAAAAAAATCAATATGGAAATAAGTAAAGGCACAAATAAATACAGGCATAAAGAAAACTAAAAAATATAAATAAGTGAATGTATAAATAATAACAAATAAGCAAATATGTTAAAAAATGGTGGGAAACATACAGCAATTAATATGTTAATTAACTGATCAATAATTACAGACATAATGAAAATAAATATGAATAAAAGGATAAATAAATAGAGAGGTATATTTTATATCTTAGTGTTGCAGTATTTGTCGATTTTGTCTATTTTTATTCTCTGTATTTTGCGATTTTTTTAGAATAATTTTTCTTGCAATATTTAAAGAAAGGATGTCGTCCAAACCATGTTGTAATTTTGGTGGCATGTTGTCTCTTTAATTTTGGAATTTTTTGTCTTTTTTTCATCTTTTTCTTCACAATTCTATATGATTTTTAAAGAAAACGTCTTCAAAACAATGTTGTCTTAAAACATTTTGGTAATAGGTATGTTGCCTCTTTTCTTTGAAAATTTGCTATTTGCTATTTTTGCTATATTTTTTTCTGTTTTTTTCTTTAATTGTCGATAGTGTCTCTTAAAATGTTAGTGTGGGTTTTTTTTTTTAAACTGAGGGAAACTTGATTTTTTAAATAGATTTTTTAGAAGAAAACTAAAGAAATGTCATTTTATTTTCTTAAAAAAGATGTTTGAAGAAAAACCCTAAATTTAGATTTTTAAAGAAAACATTTATTTCATATTTTATTTTTATTTGTGGAGGAGAGACTCAAGCCCCCCCATAAATAAACAACAGTCCCTAAAACATTACTATTAATTGAATTTAGTGAGGATCGAATACTAATCGATTAGTTGACTGATGTTGCAGCTCTTGATGCTTCATGTTGTCATGTTTGTTGCTGCGTTGCGCAACGTGTGATCTGCAGCGCGCTCACACACACACACACACACACACACACACACACACACACACACACACACACACACACACACGCTCACAC
>NW_024628937.1:0-1808 GCF_008729295.1 Plectropomus leopardus | reverse complement strand
GGATTATTTTTCAATAACCGATGGAGAAGGGGTGGGTTTTAATATGTTTGCACTTCTTCACACTCCTTTTTGGATATGTCTGTATGTTCGTGCATGTTAATGTGTTCATTCTTTTTTTTTTTTTAAATGTCCGAAATCAATTTCGATTCGATTCGATTCGATTCGATTCAATTTAAATCAATTTCGATTCGATTCGATTCGATTCGATTCGATTTAAATTGATTTGATTTGATTTGATTCGATTCGATTCAAGTCAAGTCAATGATATTATGGATCGTATAAAAGCCTAAAATTATATGCAATTGTGCATTGAGTACGACTGTTTTCAAACTGTTGGACTGTTTGTCAAGGATGCCCCTGTTATACCCAATAATTACACTTTAATCTGATGCCAATTAATCCGTTAACACATTGAATGTTCCAAACAGGTGTTTTTTTTTTTTTTAGCATCCCACAACTCCTGTTACTTCTGTCCCACCTTAATTAAAAAGCATTGCGGGCATGGAAATTCAAAATTAGTGTTGTTGACATCCAGATTCTGTGAACTAAGCAAATGAAGGAGGACACTAGAGCATCGGAGAGTGCAGAGGGTTTTTACATGGTAGCAGGCAAAACTACCAACAACTATACGACTGTTTGTAAAAAGCAGCTGTCTAAGTTTACGAGCACATCACATGTGATGACTCACCTGCAGCGTATGAAGCTGTAAGATTCATGTGCAGGGATATGTGGGCCCCTGGATTTGTTTTGGAGGGTTTTGGGTGGAGTACCACACAGGAAATACAATGAATGGTAAAACTCTCTCTGTGGGGGAGGGAGACACGTCACCCTGCTGGTTCAAATTAATTAGAACGAATTATATGTCCAAATTCCTTCAAACTCGACCTTTTAATTGTAAAAAGGTAAATTGTACATGGAAAGACATTAAGGATTAGTGTGTGCTGAAAACTCACGCACAAAGACACACACACACACAAGGGCTCATATGCGGTTTTAGCATTAAATTTTTCTACTTGCAAAAATAGATTTTTTATTACTATATAACAGCTTTTTTAAAATATATATTATTTTAAAAAATCGGGATTTTTAAAAAAATATAACTTAGGGACTGTTTGTTATTTATATAAAAGGAGGAGGTGGTGCAAAAAGGGGGAGGCATGTCAAATCATTTTTTAAGCACTGGGGATGGAGCTGTGTTTTATATCTCATAAATGGCTGTATTTTGAGTTTTGTGAGTTTAAAAAAAAAATTCTTGAAATTTTTGGTGATTTTCTTTTCTTTAATTTCTTTACAAAACCATTTTGACTTTTGGAATTTAAGTAATGTGTTATAGTAAGGACTTTGGTAATTTTTTAAGAAAAGATTTTGGAAAAAAAAATCTTTAAAAATTTGAATTGATATTTTTTTCTTTAATTCTTTTATGATTAGAAAAATTGGCACTTTAAAAAAAAAATCTGATTTTTTTTTTTTTTTTTACAAAACCAGTTTGGCATTTTATTTTCTTGATCAATTTTGGACATTTTTTTTTTTTTTTTTTTTTTAGAAAAGAATTTCAAGTTATTATTTTGGCAATTTTTAAAGAAAAGATTTTGGCAAAAAAAAAAAAAAAAAGAAATCTTGTTTTTCCCCTTTAAGAATTTGTGTCATTCTTAAATACATCACTGTGGTGATTGTTTTTACAATTTTTATGGGATAAAAAAAAAAATCAGGGATTTATTTATTTATTTTTTAAAAAAAACATGCCTTCCCTAAACCCTCAGGCCCCCCTTACACCATTAATCACTGCCAGAATATTGGATTTTTAAATT
>NW_024628936.1:0-2214 GCF_008729295.1 Plectropomus leopardus | reverse complement strand
TTGTAGAATGTAAGTAAACAGGTGAGTTATGTAACAATTCACAATCCCAACAGTTGTCATGAACAGGGAAATTATCCAAAGAGATAATTTATTGCAGGCAGTAAACATATTCTGCTGCATAATTCTGCTGTAAAGTTGCACTTTTTAACATGGAAGTCTATGGGGACTGACTCGCTTTTGGAGCCAGCCTCAAGTGGCCATTAGAAGAACTGCAGTTTTTGGCACTTCCAGGGTTACTTCATTTTGCAACCCAAGAGATTGTCACTTGATAAAACTAAGTAAATGCAAACAAAGCTTTCCAACTATTACACCACAGCCTCCTGTGAGTCTTTTGAAAAAGGCAGAGCCCGGGGTGTGCAACGGCTTATTAAAAAAAACCCTGAGATACTGCCAAGTAATGACATAATCTCTCACAGCATTGTGTTTCCTTTCTTGACAGTTTCAACAGTCTCTTGACAGACTGCAAAAATGTAAAACAATATTCAACAACTATGGAAAGAAAAAAAAACTTCTCAAACTTATAACTCAGCTGTGCTCGAGCCATGCTTTGACCTTCCCCTTAAAAACATTTAGGTTTGAGATCTGCTATAATAGTATTAGCAGCTCATTCTGGTGCCAAGATGAGAGAACAAGTACTGACCTAAAGTGCCCTGAACCTCACAAGACATAGATGTGCTAACAAAAGCTTGTCAGAAAGATAATTAGGGGCGCAGCTATTAATATTATGCAGCACCACAATGAGCATAAATTGTGTTAACATTTGTTGCTACTGGACGGCATTTTAAGACGTGGAAGTTTGCCAAATTGAACAGGCAATCTCTCACTCAGGCTCGCTCATTTTTTCTGTATGGATGGTTGCTGTTTTCATGTCAGTGTTGTGCATTTGTGTGGGTGTCTTTTGCTATTGTGCTCGTACATCAAATCAATTGTGATTTAAAAAGCAAAAGAGCAAATCCATTACATTGTACAGCTCTGAGAGACATGCTGTATTCCAGCATCAGACTGACCTTCATATTAACAAGAACTTAAGTTACATGGTGATGAAATAAAACTAAGCAAGGTGTTAATAATTTACATTACACCATCCTTATTTGGAAGATTAGTCTTGTGTGCAACTTGGGATTTCATTCTTACATTAATCTTCATTTAGTAATTACAGGGACTTGAATGCAAAGATCTCTTAGTCTTTTTTTTTGTGTTCTAGAACCAAACAAAATAGACGCTTCTCCAAACATCTGCTGTCGGTAAGCTGCTCTCTCACGACACAAAGCTCACTTACGAGTTTTGCCTTTAGACATTTTAGGCCCCTCTGCGCAACAATAATGGCTGAATAGGCAAATAAAAACAGCTAATGCATACAGTTTTAACATTGGTGATGAAAAAAAAAAAAAAAAAACCCCACAAAAAACACATCATTACCATGAGGTGCCCCACAACTAACAGGTCATAGTAAACCATTAATCTTCTTTGATGTGGGAAAACAGAATAAGGGCCAATTACACGGTCTAGGATTCATTCATATGACATTCCCAAAGGCCTCAATTTGAAGAATAATAACAATGGTTATTGTTATGTGCTGTGTTTTTTTCCGTCTCTGCTCCTTGTGTGTCTCCAGGTACCGCCCTCCGCCTCCTCACCATGCAGCGAGTGGTTGAACACAGCGGTGCTCATTTTACTGATTATAAATGCGCTGGTTAAAGGTCTTGAGAGGCGACCAGCTGGTGCCAGTGGGGCACTTTGGCAGCTTTCATGCTGTGTATTAGTTGTGATAACAGTTAGTAACTGGAGTTAGGCTGTAACTGGGTCAGCAGTACCTAGTCTGGAGGGAGGGTGTTTATGGTTTGCGTTATCATGTGTTGTAGTCTTTTGTTTCATTCAGTTAATTATTTTGTTAATTTTCAGTTAATTGAATGTTTTGTTCAATGAAAGGGGAATACCACTATTCTTGTATCAAGTGCTCTCTCCTCCCAGCAGACCACACACACACACACACACACACACACACACACACACATTTTTCTCTTGCCCAAAGCTTGACTCCTCTTGTCGTATTTTTTTGACACCCTCTCTGAAGTTCTTGAGATATCCCTAACCTCATGGGACCTAATTGATATCTTTGGTGTGTCTCCTGTTGAAGGAATGTTTATTAATACCAGGCTGACCTTGTAGCATTTGCTACCCTCAAAGCCAAATGGGCATATTGTTAAGATTGGA
>NW_024628935.1:0-12656 GCF_008729295.1 Plectropomus leopardus | reverse complement strand
TCAGGGCAATTTAGAGTCACCAATTAACCTGAGCTGCATGTCTTTGGACTGTGGGAGGAAGCCGGAGACCCCGGAGAGAACCGACGCTGACACACGGAGAACATGCAAAAATGTCAAAATATGACACGTCCCAAAAACAGCTAAAAAGACCTCAAAACAGCATTAAATGACATGATTACACATGCCATTGCATAGAATGCTGCAAAAACAGCCAAAAACAGTTTACAAATGCATGGTGAAAAAATGACCACAAAAGCCAAGGCTATAGTATGGCAAAAATGTCAAAATATGACACGTTCCAAAAATGACCCAAAACGCATTACTATGTTGTGGCGAAAAATTTCAAAAAAATTATGTCCCAAACACAGCAGTTAACAACTAAAAAAATCGCAAAAAAAACGTGCCAAGACTTGCCATGGCGTAGAATGTTGCAGAAACAGACAAAAACACCATAATAAGGCACGTTGAAAAAACAACAGAGAAAATGCCATAGTATACTATGGCTAAAATTGATAAAACATACGGTTTCCAAAAAATTGCATAAAATCACATATAACATGAAACATGAAATATCATGCACACGCCACTGCATAGGATGTTGCAAAAAAGGCCCAAAACACCATAAAATAGCACATTGAAAAATGACAGAAAATGCCACACTATAGTATGGCGAAAAATGTCAAAATATGAGACGTCCAAAAAAGCTGAAAACCACATGAAATTGCATGCTGAGACACGCCATAGCATAGGATGTTGAAAAAACAGCCAAAAACACCATTACACAGCACATCAAAAAATTAATGAAAATGCCATACTATAGTATGGTAAAATGTCAAAATATGACTTGTCCAAAAAACAGCTGAAAACAACATGAAACCACATAAAAAAGCATGCCAAGACAAGCCATAAAATAGGATGTTGCAAAGAAGGCCAAAAAATAGCACGCCGAAAAAACGACCGAAAATGCCATATTGCAGTATACCATCAAAAAGCACTTCTGTGTTGGCATCATCTGGCAGTGCTGGAGGATTTGACTTGGTGAGGACTGAGGGTTGCTTTTACGGAAACATACAGTTGCCACTCTGTCATAAAAAAATATAGATCAGTTTCACATTATAACATGATGATTTATACTGTATTTCAGCAGGAATAGACAATGAAATGGTATTTTGGTATTTTGATGATTGTATTGAAAAGTCTCTCCCAGTCACAGAGATGAGGAAATACAAAGACATCTGTTTTACTCCAAATTCCCCGCTTCACACAGCATGTGAAACCTGCGCGTGGGTAGGAGCCATTTAGCATATTTATTTTGTATAATTATATAGATTAGTTTGATGAGTGAAGAGTACATTATTTTGACCAATAGATGGTAGTAATACCCTGTAGTCTATGACAGGTTTTATAGTTTTTGATGTACAATAGCGTGACTTCAGCCTCGCCAAGCTGCGGCGTATTTGATGCATGGATGTATGGTTTCGTGCTTTTTGTCTTCACACATACAGTGTTGTTGCAACATCGCTGCTGCGTCACTGCCCACAGATATTAGTACTGTATTTTCATATTTATAAGCACAAATTCCTCTCATTTATGAAGTCAAATACCTTGTACCAGCAACTGATGGGATTTTGTCCACAGAGGGCTGTCAGAGGGCTTTTGTTTTGAAAGGGAAGCTGGGAAGTTGGAGTAAAACAGACGTTATTGTATTTCCTCATCTCTGTGACAGAGAGAGACTTTTAAACTGCAGTAAAACCTGGAGTGGATAACCTAGAGTCAATATAAACATCAAAACACCATCTTCACTGTCTATTGCTGCTGACATACATTATAAATTATCCCGTTATAACATGAAACTTTCCACGTTACAATGTAAAACTGATCTGTATTTTTTTATTCTAGAGTGGCAGCAATACTCCTCCATATGCTCTGACACCTTCCTATTTCTGATAGTTTTCATCCTGAAAGAGAAATTATGTTCGTTAAGTGGCTTATATGTGATTAAATACCTGTGGAAAGACAATCAGCAAGCAAAGAACAAAATCTGAATTCTCCACATTTTTAACAGATGCTGTTAAATTTCTCATCACAGTCAAGTTTGTCCATTCTCTTCAAGACGTCATTCATCTGCCGTTGCAAACTGTTTGTCGGTGTCAGTTTTTGCTTTGAACACTAAAAGTCCCAAAAGAGAACATGGATTCATGTCTTCATTGAGCTCTGTGAATTGCCTTCATGAATAAAATTGTGGTGTGGAAAAGTACGCTGTTTCTGTTATTTTTTTCTCGTTTTTTGACGACGTCATATTTTGATATGACTCAAAAACGTCATACTATAGTATGCTAAAAAAAATGTCAAAACCTGACATGTCCAAAACATAGCTGAAAACATGTCGTAGTATAGAAGGTTGTATAGTATAGTATGTCAAAAAATGTCAAAATATGACGTCCAAACAAGAGCTGAAAACAAATGTCATCATCATCATATCATACAATACTACTACGTTTTTGGGTCATTTTAGGTTGTTTTAGACGACATACTATACTATAACATTTTTGAGCCATTTTGGCTTGTTTTTGAGTACCTACCATACTGTGATGATTTTGCGCCATTTTTTAAGACATATTATACGACGGCATTGTTTGGCCATTTCGGGTCATTCATAAGATACACTATACTATGACATTTTTTGAGCCATTTTGGGTCATTTTTTACCACACACTATAAAATCATTTTGAGGTCTTTTTAGAGTGTGTATACTAAACTGACATTTTTGAGACATTTTTGGTCATTCTGACGACATACTATACCATAAAGTTTTTCTGCCATTTTGGGTCATTTTTGACGACATACTAGACTATGGTGATTTGATGTCATTTTTTGATGACATACTATATTACAACGTTTTTGTGCCATTTCTGAAGACAATCTATACTATGATGTTTGGCCATTTTGGGTCATTTTTTATGGCATATTGTACTATTATGTTTTTTATATTTTTGAAAAGATACTACTACTAACACGTTTCAGGTCACTTTTAAGGAAATACAGGACTTTTTTTTGCCATTTTGGGTCATTTTTGACAACATACTACACTTTGATGTTTTGAGGTCATTTTTGATGACATATTATACTATGTCTTTTTTGAGCCATTTTGGGTCATTTTTGACGACATACTATCCTGTCATGTTTCAGTACATTTTTAAGGACATACAAAACGTTTTTGAGCCATTGCGGGTCTTTTTGACGACATAGTATACTTGGATGTTTTGAGGTAATTTTTGATTACGTACTATACTATGATGTTTTGGGGTCATTTTTTGACGAGATATTGTACAGTGTCGAATTTGAGCCATTTTGGGCCATATTTCACGACATACTATACTATGACGTTTTGATGTCAATTTGGCAACATACTATACTGTGACTTTTTTGAGCCATTTTGGGTTAATTTGGCATCATACTACACTATGATGTTTTGAGGTCATTTTTGACGACACACTGAACTATGACTTTTTTGAGCCATTTCGGGTCATTTTTGAATAAATACTATACTTTTTTTTTCTTTTTTACACTTTGCATAGATGTTAGTTGATCATTGCACATTTCATTTATATATTGATGCAGATCGATGGTTACTACCTACATACTATACTATGGCTTTTTGAGGTTTTCGATGATATACTACACTGTAATGTTCTTGAGCCATTTTGAGTCATTTTTTGGGGACTTACTATACTATGACGTTTTGGGGTCATTTTTGAAGGCATAATTATACTTTGACGCTTGTGTGTCATTAATGGTCACTTTTGATTTCAAACTATGTATTATATTTTTGGTTTATT
Source organism: Plectropomus leopardus (assembly GCF_008729295.1). Taxonomy (NCBI): domain Eukaryota; kingdom Metazoa; phylum Chordata; class Actinopteri; order Perciformes; family Serranidae; genus Plectropomus; species Plectropomus leopardus. Next base: position 8,817 of record NW_024628935.1, on the reverse strand, counting down.
TTTGATGACATACTATGAGGTTTTTATTCCAATTTGGATCATTTTTGATTACAAAGTGTGCTATGATGTTGTTGGGTTATTTTTTCCGACATACCATGACACTTTTCTGTCAATTTGGGTCATCTTTTGATTACAAATTATACATTTTTGACAACATACTACACTATCAAGTTTTGGGGTCATTTTGACAACATTCTATACTATGACACTTTTATGGCATATTATACTACGCCTTTTTTGACAATATTGACATGGACGACAGATGATTAAAGTATAACGCATGCATATCATGTTACGTTCAGGAGTAGAACTTTGAGAAAGTATGGACTACATGATAAGAATTAGACTCCACATCACAGTTAATTTTTGGCATGCTAAGCTTATGATTAAAATACGAGTCAAGTTTTTTGAAAGCAAAAATATTTTTATTTACAGAACAATTACAGTATATCTTAACTACAAAACTATTTAGGGGAATACAGTTTTTCTGGCCATGAAATAAAGCTCATATGACACGTTTCTTTTTTTTTGGTCACATATTGTGATAATTTTGCTGCAAAGGACGCGATGGACTCAAATAAAAACTAATGATGCATTAATTGACACAGTTTGTTTGGAGTGTTGGCGTGTGTGTACATTACAGTGGACAATCTGGTCCATATCCAGGCCCGAAATCATTCACCCTCTTCAGTAGGGCTGCTTTGACTGCGCTGATCTTCTCATCTAGCTCTGTCAAACTGCAGGCCTGAAAGATTAAGTAAGAAACTAGAATTACCATTTCACAGTTGTACGCCTTTCACGCACGATTCAAGTTGCACTTAGTTTACATCCATGTCTGTGAAAACATGGACATTTAATACACATCTTTCCCTCAGCAGCATATAAGATCTATACAGTTGAAGGTGGACACCAAAGGTTAATGTCTCCGTTTCAGCATCTCAACAAATGTTTCCTCCTTCTGTTCCTGATTTATGACACTGAGTGAAGTGTTGTCACATACTGTGTATGAATTAATTAGTTATAGCCAAAAGCATATTTTTTTGAGGTCAAAGTGACCTTGACCTCTCTATTCTAATCAATTCATTTTTGAAGCCGAGTGAACGTTTTTGCAAAATTTGAGCAAACTCCTTTTTCTTGAGGCCTTCTTGAGATATTCCTTTCAAGAAAATGAGAAAGATGCAAGCTCACAGTGATCTTGACCTTAGGATCACCAAAATTGAATGACTTCATTGTTGAGTCCAAGTGAGTGTTTCTGCTGAATTTGAAAAAAAAAAACGTTTGTGTGAAATTTGAGGAAACTCCCTCAAGGCTTTCTTTAGATACTGTGTTCACGAGAATGAGACGGCCGCAAAGTCATAGTGACCAAAACTTTTTGACCCCGAAAATCTTATCAGTTCATCATTGAGTCCAAGTGGATCTTTGCACCAAATTAGAAGAAATTCCCTCAAAGTCTTAAGTTATCAAAATGCAAAGTGCAGTGAAGGGAAACAGAACAACTACTAACCTGAGTGGTAGATGTCTTTGGTCGCTTGTGCAGGTGACTCTACACAAAAAAAAAAAAGCAAATACACATTACTTCTTTTAAATTAGTACAACTTCTAAACTGGCTCTGGCTTAGAGAAGCATACTGACGTACTTCTCTGCTCCCCTTCTTACTGCACCTCAAGAACTGAAAAAAAAAAATTACTCCGTGACAGAGACACAATGAAAAGAAGTTTTGCAAAAAACTTGGGATTTACTAATATGCACTTGATAAAATAAAAAGAGGTGAACGTTTATCAACAAAGAACATCTGACAGTATGGTAAGGTTAAAGTTTTGGGGTTTTTTTGCCCAGAGGGTTGTGTTTTCGGTTCAGTCTGTTTGTCAGGACGATTACAGAAAAACTACTGGCCTGATTTTCAGAAACTCTCTGAAAGGGTGTAGCAAGGGCCAAGAGAGAACCATTTAATTCTGAAGTGGATCCAAATCAAGGGGTGGATACACATGTTTTTTTCCCCGCTTTCGTTCACATTGCGAGATAGGGCATTTGGCCTTGGTGGAGGTCTGCGTTTTCTTAGTGTCCTTCTAGTTTTTAGTGTTATTCTGCCTTTATTGGATATTTTAACAATAGTTAGAAAGGGTCCATGGAAAGATAAGAGGGGTAAAATCTTCCAAATGTCCTCTGTCAGACTTGATCAGGGGATGCCACAGTTGACTATAAGAAATTTGTTTTTACTCTCTAACTTCATTTCTGAAAAACGTTACAGAATTGCTTATTTCTAAGTTGCGGCATAATTTTTTTAAGGTGCCTCCTTTACGGTTCAGTGATAAAATGTTGTTCCTTGAATCGTGGGCCAACTGTGTGCAGCTCTTCAGCAACACAAAACTACAGTATTTTCAGAAATTGCTAAAAAAAAAAAAAAAGTGGTACTCCGAATATAAAAGACCCCATCAGTTTATTCAAAGACACTCGACATCTCTTGCTCGGCTCACACAAACATGCAGTGAGTCAAAAGTAGATGAAGAGCAGCATACTCACAGAAGCAGCATGCTGTGCTGAGAGATACCAGTGTGAAGAGATGTGCAGCATCCTAAGCACACTTACTCACATAACTGAACACACACTGGACAGACTGCTTCAAGATGGGAAATTAGAATTTGCGAGACTCTGCTGAAGTCTTTCGGGTTGAATATGAAGTCCAATGAATTATCTACAGCCATCTTTTGAGTCTGTAGTAAAAAGTAGTAATTTCTCCAGTGAGCTTTCTGCAGTGACCTAAAAGTCAAAGTAAAACTAACCACACACAAGGCATTTTTTAGTCAAATCAGCTTAAGTGTAACTTGAGGAGGGAAACGTGTTAAAGTGTCGGGGCATATAAGGGAAGCTCCATTAGGATCAGACACAAATTATTCTCAGTAAGTGGACTTTTTTTGCGATTCTGCCTACAGCAACAGTGGTTGAAATGGACGAACAAAAAATGCTCTTTAGAGCTTCTCATCAGTACAGTGCGAGTCATTGTCTGAAATACTGTTGAATTCCTGAGAGTAAATTCTGTGGTTCTTTCAATCACACAGGGCAGACCTGAACAAACAAACCACTGAGCCAAAAGATAATCTTTACCAAGAATTGTAGATATTGCTCGAAAATATAACTTTAATTCTGTAGACATCTCCGCAGGCCAAAAGACAAAACTAACGATAGCAGGGGCTTAAAAGTAGATGGTAGCTTTCATAAAATATAAGGTTTTGTCATATTTGCTACATCCACACAGTTGTACATGAGATGGATAATCGGTGAAAAAAATCATGTTGCTCCTCTTCGTATAGCTTCTCATGGCATGTGCTAGAATCCACCACAGTTCAGGGAAAACAACCAGTCAGAGCTCTGCTTAGTTTGACAGTTTGACAGCTGTGTCAGAGACTCCCCGACTACGAGTGGTTGTTTTCATTTATGTGCTGAAGATTCTTGCAAATGCTATTAGAAGCACTAACAGGAGGCTAGGGAATTGTTTTCACAGAATATCTGTCTTGTGTATTACTATGTAAATGTAGTATCAGTACCTGCAAATATGATACGTTTAATTTTTGTGCTTTGTTGTTCGTTTTTATTTTATTTTTTTAGCATCTGTAATGTTATGGTGGGATGTTTTTATAAGTGGTTCCCTGTTTTGTTAGTTCTTTTGCAGACACAAAGGTGAGGTAACCTCCTGCTAATGATTTTACACTATTCCACTAAAACTAAATGTTGGCTTAACACCTAATGACATACAGCTATTTTCCAGCAAAGGCAGGAAAAAAAACTGCTAGCATGTAAACAAGGATGCAATGGCTTAAAAAATTAAGCTTAATTACGTTCAACTCGTTTGTGTGTGCCCACTTAAGGATACACAAAATGCATTTTTTGTGTAACACTCAATGTAAACAGAGCTTTTGTATGTTTACATGAAAATTTCTCAGGGCACCACTAAGTTCACACTAGAGAACTGGCTAAAACTGATAAAAGAAAAGGTGGGAATGATACAGTAACCGCCAATATGATACAATCATGATATGTTGCTTCTGATAACGAATGTATGACAGCACCGACAGATCTGCAATACACGATATATTTAAGACAAACATTTACATTTAATCACTTAAACTGTGTAACTGGCTGAGACAATATACATCTAAAATTTCAAAAGGCAGAAACTAATTATTAACCATTTAGTCACTGCATTATTAAGTGGTTTTATCTGACCACCTTATATAGACAAGTTAAATAAACACTATTTGGAACATGTTTCAGAGTTCCACCCTTTGTAACACACACACACGTGCGCGCACACACGGACACACACAGACACAGACACAGACACACACACACACACACTCTAACTGTAAAAGGGCCGGCTGCCAAAATAATCAGAGTTTCAGAGTTCAAATGTTTGCAGCAAAGAACGAGAATATTTATGACTTTCAGTAACTGTGATTATGTGCAAATGAAGCTCAACTGAAAATTACTAGTGCAAAAAAACCCTGTATGAACACTGACTTATTAATTGTCTTTCCTGTTTCTATTTCAAAGTCAAAGGACTCACCGTGGACTGAAAGTACTCGGGAGAGAGACCCTCCAACTCCAGGATACGATCCTCCAGCTTCTTTAGTCTCTGGTAGACGCTCAATGGAACTGGGCCCGCTGAGGAATAAAACACTTGATGAAAAAGTCTGAATACTCATCATTTTAAATGACACATTCAACAAATGTCGATGGCGATTATGAGAAAGGAACACATTCAAGTGTTTAAGAGAGGCAGGATGATAATAAAGTGACTAACTTAACACTGTTTATATAAAGTTAGGAATACACTAAATTATCAGTTGAACATCGGTGTCAGCTGATTTTTGCTTTGTTGACTGTCATAGGCCTATTAGCAACAACAATGACATTCACCTATGGCATTAGCTGATGTTTTTTTCTGTTGTGTCAAACCTGTTATGCACGTAAAAAAGAATCAGGGCAGGGACTAATGAATTTCCAGAGATACATTCATTATCCTGGAGATTTCTTTGTTTCCTTTGCTGAAAAGGTGAAGTTCTTTTTTTTCTATAAATCACTGGAATTGGGAGATATCTGCCAAATTGTTATTTCAAACATCAGTATCAACCCAGAACCACTGCATCCTTTGTGAAAGCTAATCAATTGGCTTATGTCATTCACCAAAAGTGAACAATTTCAGATGAATTTTAGTTTGCATACAATGTGTTACATTTCCAAAACATTGTAATATTAAATTACTATCATTTCAAACTTTAGACTTTCTCTGAAAAAGTATTTCAGTATCTGTAATGACATGTGACCCTTTTAGTGAAACAATTGTCTTCGTCCTTCTCTGACCTGTTGGAAGTTTCAGGTGAGTCTCAATGTTGTGGAGTCGTTCTTCTATGGCTGCATTTCCGCAGTCTCTTGCCATCAGCCCCCTCTGCTGATCCCCTGCTTCTCCTTGGACTCCCCCACCACGAGTCTGGGGCCCGTAAGTGTTGACCACTCGTGTAACTACCCAGTCAAAGAAAAAAGACACAAACAGAAGCTACAGTATTATCCAGAGAGAGAGACTAGTTAACAGGATAGTCCAAGGCCATTCACAAGCACGCTGATATATAAAGTGATCCTACAAAACTGTTGGCGTGTTAGGTAGTTTATATTAATTTAAAGTGATAAATCTGTTGGTGCTTTGAACTGTTAGGAATGCCTTTTTAATGATTTCTGATAGCAAGGTAAACTGAAAACAGATTTATATTATGATGTATGTACTATAGAGTGATATTTAAAATTAATTTTATTAATTAAACAAAAAAATAAAATAAACATTTCTTGTAATTTGTCATTTGTCATTTTTAAAGAAGATTTTTAAAGATTATGGACCTGTGACAAAACGGAGAGTGTAATTTATATAATGAGGGTTACAGTTTGAAAAAATAAAGCTATTAAGAAATGTCACATTGACATTTGTGGCAAATTATTTTCTTACCTTTCACATGACTTTTAAAACCTGGATAAGGAGTGAAAACGGCATCTGTTCTGGCACAGCTGTTTTCTAAAGAGGAGAACATTTGATTAAAAATATATATTTGCAACGTAATGTAAAAAAGTAATTAAAAGAGGAGCATTTTATATACACACCCTTTAAAATCACAGATATTACCATTAGTGTGTCATGATTTCTGTAACTGTTGTCTCACACAGGCTTTGAATTTACAAAATGCCCTCTGTCTCATGTTTTTCTGGACTAAGCTGGTTGTGTTTTGAGGCCGAGTGTGTTAGCTACTTCAGCCCCACTCTTGGAGCAGTTCAGCCTGACCTCTCGCCTGTGGAAATCAGCTCTCTCCCAAACATTGGCAATCTGTGTGCAGGCTCCCTCTCCACCCTGCCCCCCAACCTCTTTCCCATTCTCACCCTGATTGCAGTCGATCACGTTGCAAAACTCGCGTACATTGTTTTCATTGATCTCCATCTGCTTGCGTTCCATAAATGCAGATATTCTTCGCTCAATCTGGGGTTACATGAAGAGACAACACAGATAATGAGATACAATGAGCTATTGATATGTGTCAAGAATGCAATGAGGCTTTTTTTTTGTCTAATGATCTGGGGCAAACAGCAATTTACATTACATGGAATGACAAACGTAGTAGGAAATTATTCCAGGTAGCCAAAAAAAGTTGAATTGCTTGCCATCATCACATGATGGAATATGAATACTGTTTGCTTGGCTACCAAAATAAATGCACAACAGAATGGGGCCTCTTGTCCTTCATCCACATGCAATCTCAGAGTAATGAGCATCCACTTCATAATCCATCAAGGACCTGGCCCTCTCTCAAAGCCCTCCAGCAATGTGGTCTGTTCTACCCAACCACAGCACTAAAGGACCCCTCATTCTCTGCTGAACTCGGCTTATCAGATCCCCATCAAACATTTGCTTCACTGCGGCACGTCATGTGCACATCCTTGGGAGCAATTACTTATGATTATTCATTTGCTTGACAGAGAGTAATGAGGGCTCTAAAAATGTCACTGCCAGAACAGCTGACGGATCTGCTGACAGACCAACCTCCGACTTCCTGGCTCTGATCTGAACCATGACGTCATCAGCCGCCGTCTTGCTTTCCGCTGCCTCTGAGCTGGGAGGATGCTGCTCAGACAGTGCAGTCGTCTGCTCTTCGAGTAACGAGGTGACGGCATCATCTAATGTGTTGGCTTTTGTAGATGACGCGTCTCCGTGAGCATCCACTAGTGTCTTTAAGCTTTCTGAAACAGACTGTGTAAACAGTTTTGCATTTTATAAAAAACATTGCATCAAAGGACAAAAATTATTATATTTAATGAAATGCTCTTACTAACAAGCATAAAAAGGGTGTGATACGTTTTAAAAAGCCTTGTGCCTTCTCAAATAATAATAAATTGGTCTTCAGTTCAAAGAATTTCAGGAAACCGTTTTAGCATTAATATAATCAAATCGTGCAAATTTAACCAAAGGCAAAATGTAGCCACTTTACCTGTAATTTAGTGATATGCTCCTGCAAACAGCTGAGCATGTGAGGATCTGGAGATGACAGAAGATCCACAGCATCGATGTTGACTTCTATTCTCAGAGCAGCATCACTTAATTTGAGCTTGGAAAAAAAAGCACAAAGTGAGGTTACACTGCCCTAGACTTTAGTGTAAAGCAGTGTTTAAAGTAATTGCACGTTTATTTGATTAGTTGATGAGCTGAAAATAAATCAGGAGCTACTTTGAGAATCCATTACAGATTGATCATACAGCAAAAAGTAGTTGGTATTTTTCTGCTTTTCTCTGCTTTATAGAATTTTAAATTTAATATCTTTAGGTTGTGAAGTTTTGGCTGTTTTACTGACATATCTGACATTTAAAAACAGGGTGTCTACAGGTATCAGACACGTAACTTCAATGATTTTTCAAACTTTTTCATATTTTTTTAACTAAATTTAAGACTGTTTTTTGGACAAATTAGCTACTTCTTGCTTAAGCATTGCAGGGAAGTATAAAGATGAGTAGTATATATTGGGTTCAGTGCATAAGTAGGTTTTTCGTAGGAATGTAGTTATCAGAGTACTTTAGGTTAATCAATATTTTGCCAATAGGTAAGTGCAAGTTTTAAAAAGAAAATAGTATTATATAAATAAAATTAGATTAGTTTGTGGCAATGTGATTACTCTCGAGGCCTAATATTTATATGGCTGTTTAGCTTTTACGTGTTCAAGTTTGTCAATTTTGTTCAAAAGTCTGGAAGCAAAGGCATGAGAATTTGTATAATAACTACTAATTATTTTGATTTTTTTTTCAGTGCTACACAGTGAATGCCTTTGTTAGTTGTCCATGATCTATGTCGTACACAATGTTGATGTCATTATGTAGGATGCTTCGGTCACTTTGCTCCATTTTCTTTCCTTTTGATGCCTGAAAACATGTATGTCGGACTGTGGTCCTCTCTTGATTTGATTTTATGGTGTCTTGTAAGCCTGTATTGGCAGGCATAAATGACACAATATTATTTTTTCAAGGCCTGCAGACACCTTGAATAAAATAAATAAAAAATATTAAGAAATCCTTCACCGGGACCATAACTACAGAACAGAAGCCACGTTTATGGTGCTACAAATGCTGAAGATGCAGTTCATGTACATGATGAAGGTAGAGTAGGGTCAAGTAAATTTTTAACTGCCAAAGTGCAGTGTAAACACAGGTGATATAAATGTTTTTTTCTTACACTTAAAGAACAAGAAATTAAACGTGTAGACAGGGAATAATATAATCAAACGGACCTGTTAACAT
>NW_024628934.1:0-3970 GCF_008729295.1 Plectropomus leopardus | reverse complement strand
GGGTGAGTCAGAGGGGAGGTGGGCAGTAACACTGACCTCCTGATGTTGGTCACCGTTGACGAAGGACTTCTTCCGATCCTCTTGGCGGTGGCAGAAGCAGAGGATGCTGGGAACTTGGAGGACTTGAGGGGGGAGGAGGGGCCCTGACCGACACCCATTGACACTCTGTGCACAGATCAATATGTGTATGGATTACTGATCGGGACACAATCACGCAGATTCATGTTGCTGTGACGGAGAGCAGAGTAAAGTCTGGCGTTAATACTGAACTGATTATTTAAACAGTTGCTATAGTAACAGGCTTATTGTTACTTTCAGTGATCAGGTGACTGAAGGAGTCACAGATACCTGAGTTTCCTCTCAGAAGAGAATCTGTCTGTGAAACATCGAGTGTAACACAGTCACAGACGTCATTTCTCTTTTGGTGACAGAAAATAACCTGCAGGTTGTGTTCCAGCAGATTTCTTCTTCTCTTCGTTTAAAACCTGTTGGCCTGCAGTTTAATGGAACTGGAAAACTTTATTGGACAGTCAATGTAAGCAGACCAGTGATTGGATTTAAATGACGTGATTCCAGATGTGACATTACGTCATGGGACCCACGGGACTCCACAGCAGTATCAAGACCTTCAAACATAATGGATTTTTGGGGTTTGAAAAAGCTTTTTTTCTGATGTCAGTCGTGATTCTGTCCAGTTTCTTTTACGCTGTTGTTTCAGAGTCCGGAGTCAGGGTTAGCTGTAGTAACCTGTCAGTCCGGAGTCAGGGTTAGCTGTAGTAACCTGTCAGTCCGGAGTCAGGGTTATCTGCAGTTACCTGATTGGCTGAGAGGTCGACCTGCTGTGAGTCTTCATCTCGTCCACTCTGAAACAAACCAACACACTCTTCATCATCATCAACATTAATTGTTCTAAACTCTACAGTATTCTAGTTCTGCTGGTTGTGGTTCTGCTGGTTCTGGTTCTGGTACCTGAGGGCTCCAGTGGTGGCGGGGCGGGGGGGACGCCGGCTCTTTAAGGCTCTCAGTTTGTCTCCTTGGGTAAGACCCGGTCCACTGTCCACCGTCTCACTCTGGAGGACAAAACAAACGCAGCATGAAACCTGTGACACACCTGAACTCAGACTGTTCAGTGTGTCTTCTGGTTGCTAAGAAACCACATTTTTGTTGACGTAAACGAACCACGACTGCAAGAAAACAAAACACTGAACTTTAGTCGTCCTGGACTGAAACACACAATGTGGGACATTTGAGAAACATTTTATGGCTGTATTTTGTCGTATTTTACTGCAGATTTTGGCAGTTTCTTTAAAAATTTACATTTAGAATTCCTTGGTGATTTAATTAATAAAACTTTTGATGATTTTTATTCCCTTTAAAATCTTTGGTTATCTTTAATGAATTGGCTCTTTTTTTAAAAGAAAAAAGTGGTGATTTGTGTTTCTTTTAAAAAAAAACCCTCTTTTTTAATTTTTTGTGATTTTTAAAGAAAAAATTTGGATGACTTGTTTTCTTTTAAAAAATTGTAATATTTTAAAGAAAGAAAATTGCCATTTTTAATGATATTTGAAGAAAAAATGGCCTTTTCACAAATGTTTGGTGATTAGTGGAAAAAAAAGCTTCTGGGGCGCCTGGTGGCTCAGTGGACAGAGCAGCCCATATAGAGGGGCTGTATCCTCTGCATGTCGCCCCCTCTCTCCCTCTTTCACATACGTGCTGTCCGGTACATTAACGGCAATAAAAGCCCCAAAACATAATCTTAAAAAAAATAAATAAAGCTTCTTATTTTTTACTTTTAACTTTTAACTTTTTGGCAAGCTAAATTTTCTTCCAAAATGTTTTTTTTGGCCATTTTTAAAGGAAAACCACAGGTTTGGATGGCAGATTTTCCTTTAAAATTACCAAAATTACACCGTTTATCAGCCAGAAACTGTAAAAACTAAAATTATCATTGAATTATCCAACACATCATGTGTTATTACACAGGTTTGTGAAACACCTTAAAACGGTCTGTGTGTGTGTGTGTGTGCATGTGTGTGTGCATGTGTGCGTGCGTGTGTGTATGTATGTCTGTGTGTGTGTGTGTGTGTGTGTGTGTGTGTGTCTGACCTCGTGTAGACTGCTGCTGTTGTGGGCGGGGTTTAAGGTGAGGTCGTCCATGCTGGTGATGAGGTGAGACACTGTCCTCTCCTCCAGCTTTGCCTTCTGGGAACGCTGGCTGTCTCCTAGCAACCAAAGCTCTGCCTGCTTCCTGTGAACACATACACGCACACACAAGCACGCACGCACATTTGTGTTGTTATTGTTTCACATTCATGAGGTGCTGATGAGAGGCTTTTACTGCAGCGGGAACAGGAAGTAGGAAGTGTTGTTTCAGCAGTGTGACTGTTGAAGCTCTGCAGTTCATCCTGCTGCTGTCACACACACACACACACACACACGCACGCACGCACAAAACACACGCACGCACGCATGCACACACACCTGATGATAATTATCATTGTTATTAATATTGCGGCTCTTATCAGAGACAGTCTGTCCTCTGTGTGAATCAGCTGATCCATGAATGGATCGATGATCAGTATTGATGGTCCTGTGGTGTCGGTGAAAGAGGATCAATACTCTGAGACTCACTCGTCCAGGAAGTTCTGCTGTGGACCAATCACAGAGCCCGGTCTGCAGATCCTGATCCAGGCGATGGCCTCGCCCGCCGTGAAGCGGTAATGTTTCATCAGGTAACAGCCAATCAGAGAGCCCGTCCTGCCCAGACCAGCTGACAAACACAGAGACAGAGAGAGAGACACAGAGACAGACAGAGAGACACAGAGACAGAGAGAGAGACACAGAGACAGACAGAGAGACACAGAGACAGAGAGAGAGACACAGAGACAGACAGAGAGACACAGAGACAGAGAGAGAGACACAGAGACAGACAGAGAGAGAGACACAGAGACAGACAGAGAGACACAGAGACAGAGAGAGAGACACAGAGACAGACAGAGAGAGACACAGAGAGACATAGAGACACAGAGACAGGAGAGAGACACAGAGACAGACAGAGAGACACAGAGACAGACAGAGAGACACAGAGACAGAGAGAGAGACAGACAGAGAGACAGAGAGACACAGAGACAGACAGAGAGACACACAGAGACACAGAGACAGAGAGAGGACGAGACAGAGAGACACAGAGACAGAGAGAGAGAGACACAGAGACAGACAGAGAGACACAGAGACAGACAGAGAGACACAGCGACAGACAGAGAGAGACACAGAGACAGAGAGAGAGAGACAGACAGAGAGACACAGACAGAGAAGAGAGACAGAAGAGGAGAGACAGAGACAAGAGAGAGAGACAGAGACAGACGAGAGACACAGAGACAGAGAGAGAGAGACAGAGACAGACAGAGAGACACAGAGACAGAGAGAGAGACACAGAGACAGAGAGAGAGAGACAGAGACAGAGAGAGAGACACAGAGAGACAGAGAGACACAGAGACAGAGAGAGAGACACAGACAGAGAGACACAGAGACAGAGAGAGAGACACAGAGACAGACAGAGAGACACTTGTTATCAGCTGTGCTACTTGTCTGTTTCGTTGTTGTTTGTTTGTTTGTTTGTTTGTTTGTTTGTTTCTGGGTGATTTTTTTTGTTTATTTTGTATTTTATTGGGCAGCTGCTGTTTTTTCCATTTTGAGACAGTTCTGTCCCACAGAAACAAGCCAGCAGGGGACGGGGACATTCAGGAGGGGTCATGGACATTCAGGACATCATTACAGCCATTACATTTGGATTTCTTAAACATCTGACTGCTGAAGTTTCAAAAATTTTCCATAATATTTCAGGCTTTTTCCAGGACCTGTCTGAGCAGTTTATAATGATAATGGTTTGTCCTGTGGACAGGTGCTGTGGACAGATGCTGTGGACTGGTGCTGTGGACAGATGCTGTGGACAGATGCTGTGGACAGAGAC
>NW_024628933.1:0-4589 GCF_008729295.1 Plectropomus leopardus | reverse complement strand
ATACGTTTGTTCCCTGAACACAGGCTATCAGGGATCGCTGTAGTTACGATAAGCCTATACTTCACAGCAAATTTCACTGATCAAATTGTTCTGTGAGGCTACAGGTTTATGCAAGCACTGGTATCAATAAATGTTTTATCAAAGTTTAATTATAATAGTATATTATTATTTATAGACGAGACATCCTAAAATCTGAGAAATGTCCTACAATCCTTAACACATCCAAAAATCTTTGAAATTTCCTAAAATCCGCAAAATATCCTAAAATCTTTGGAGCATGTATGGAGCTGCTGCAACTGACCCCTGGCCTCCAGTAATTATTGCAAAAGTGGCCCCCAAGCGAACATGTTGATTATGTGCAGCTTTAATGCTGCCTGACAGTCCGAACCCAGGAAGTATTATAGCCGCGCTGCTGCGTCAGTCTGTCCGACAGCTCGCCTGAATGAAAACACAGGAGCGACGCCACCACCACTGACGCTCTGTTGTGGCGACAAAATCCCCCGAAACCGTCCTCTGCGGGTTCTCTTCACGGGTGTGATCGGCGTACATCATCGATCAGGTGCTCTAACATCGATCACTAACTGTAACAGCTGCAGTTCCGTAGTGTGTTTCGTTATTCACGGCCCGTATTGCAGCTAACATAGCTAACGACGTTATCATGCGTCAAACAGTTATCGCGTCACGGACGGATGCACATTTCCAGAAACTTCTGGTTTGCGACCATCACTGTTGCCTTCAATACCATTTTAGCACTTCCTCTTTATTGCTAAATCCTGATTTTTGAATGTTAAGTGATTAAAGTGAGGTTGAAGCGCGCACTCATTCAGCCTCTTCGCGTTAGCATGACTAGCTTATCGCTTGACGTTAACTGATGAGCACGTACGTAAACAAAGCCACACTTTACTAAGTTGTTCCCCGTTTTTCTCTCTGTTTTTCCCAACACATGCAGCGCACGGTGTGCTGGACGTGACAGGGCAACATGGACCCAGCAAAAGTGACAGAATTAAAGGGCTTCGTGAACATGTGCGAGTCCAGTCCCGAGATCCTGCACCTTCCAGAGATGGGCTTCTTCCGGACCTGGCTGCAGGGGTCAGTCCACTTATAACTGTCTATCCAAACTGCAAATGCACTGTGCATGTTATTATGCAAAATGGATTCATGGCGAATTTATTCTGTTATTATTACACTAAAGTGCAGAATAGTTATGTAAAAGAGGTTACTGTCTGATTTATTCTCAGAAAAACAAACAAGCATTCCTCATAATGTGGAGTAAATGATGTAGTTAATTATTTTTAAGTGATTACATTACAACACCACAGTACATAGATCATGTTTCAAACAGACTGCTGTTACCACGTGCTCAGTTCCGCCCACCTCCTAGTACAGACTATTACAAACCATGCCCCAAAGGGCGTGGGCGCGTGTAATGATGGTTTTAAACGGATTTTATTTTGCTTTTCGTCACCGTATCCCTCATACAGGGTTCATGCAGCTTAAGAAAAAGGGGATTTAACTCTTAAAGACTTTTTAATACCACTTGGAATTAAATTTATGACCGATTTAACAGAAGCCAGTATTGAATAAAAAATAAACCATTTACCAGCATAAATTACTCAAGGTTAGGGGAATTTGATTTTATTTTTTAAATATTTATTGTAACATAAAAAAATGAAAAATGATTTTGAGCCTTTGCAATGCAATGTCATAAAAAATCCCATCTCCAATGTCTTAAGACTTTAAAGCCATTTGAAAGATTGATTAAGGGAATTTAATGCGAATTAAGGTCATACTTTACCACTGATGGATGATTTTTAAGGACCCGCGAGAACCATCATGACCATATCCAAAACACAACTTCCAAAACACCGGAAAAGCTGAAACACACACAAATTAATGAAATCAGCCCACATAAGTTAAACATAAACATAAAGCTTATAAATACACCACCATTTACATGAATAAAATAAGCGTAACTGATGTTTACGTTAGCGGTGTACGTCAGCAGCTAGCATTAGCATGAACGCTGCTACAGCGATACACTTAAATTTTCACGGATTTATCGCAACGTTAGTTAAAACCACACACCCAGAAACAAAGAAAACACGTTTAAACATACCGCACCTTGTTCCCATGCCAGCCCGGTGCTGATTTCATCAAGAAACACGTAGAAACTTCAGTGCAAACAGTCATTTCGGTGTTTCCCTCCATTTTTCCTCAGACGTTCGTGCCGTAATAATGTTTCCGCTTAGATGGCTTCAAAATAAAAGCGCCGAAATGATGAAACAGGAAAAATTGGATTAAAAAGTTAATGTTTGTGTGTGAAAAGCTTAATGTGGTTTATTTTTCCTGCCATCAAGTGAACTACAAACTTAAATAGAGTAGAGCTGAAACAATTAGCCAGTTTTAATTAAAGAGAACAATACCTAACCAGTTGATTAGCAGTAAATCGGAGTAATTTACTGACCAGTTTCTCCTGTTATAATATGTTGTGACCATATTTAGGATCTGTTGATTAGACAAAAGATTTTAAAACATTACTACATATTCTGGAAAACTATTGGTTGTTAATTTATAGACCTAATAAAAGAAAGGCATACTAAATACGAATAAATCTAAAGGCCTTAGTAATCTCCAAAAGGGAAATTCAGATGTATAGAGATAGAGATTGAGGAAACATATATAATTGAGATTGGTGAAAAGGCAACAAGGAAAGGGGACTAACCTTGACCCTGTCACAGTATCGTTGTATTGTAATATTGATGCATGTATTTTCTGTGATATTAAGTACATTTATTGGGATATTTTATCAAGAAAATGTTCATAGACGAAATAACCACATAGAAATATCTGTTTTGGCCTACTCAGCAAACAAAATGCCTGAAAAATAAGGGTTCTGTTGTTCCTCGCTGAATTGTTCTCCATAATTTTATCCTGCAGCATGGGTGCAACTATTCCTCCACCACCCAAGAAAAAAGAGTCGTGCCAGGTGACACATTCAGATTATCATTATGCCAGTTATTGAAAACTTCTGATGTTTTTTTCCACACTTGTCTCATCATGATGTAAACAAAGTTCTCTCTGACTTGTAGGGTGGCTGTCCCTGCGGTCCTCCTCCTACATCAGCTCCACCTCCCGAACCAGAGCCTCCCGTACTCTCCGAGAGCGAGGAGAGTGATATAGGTACGCAACATTTACGTAACCCTTTGCGATCTGAGCAAATTGGCCTGGTTTCTTTTAAAAACACGGAAAGAGGACAAAAATTGCCCCAAAATAAGTAAGAAATTATTAAAACGTTACATGAAAATCATCTGAAAATAAGTAACAAAAAAGAAAGTAAAGAAAAAGAGTGAGGGGGGATAATAAAAAAGAAAATGTATTCCATAATTTTGCAGCATAGCTAACAAAAGCTATTCTCTTACTGTGCTTTTCAAAATAAGGGATATTGTTCGTGTGTCCCAACAAGAGCTCGTGTAAATGTTGGATCTTTTTCAGAAATTGACACAGAGGGAGTGATCGAACCTGACGCCGATGAACCGCAGGAGATGGGAGAGTATGAAAACATTGAGGTAAAATATTGATTATCATGCAAACATTTACTTAAATAAAAACTTGCGCTGTGGAATATAACTAAGCTGGTGCTATCGTTCCCTCAGGTCACAGAGGAGATGATGGACCAGGCCAGTGAGAAGAAGATGGCGGCTATTGACGCTCTGGGAGAAGGTGGGTTGGTACTCCGTTCACAGACTGAGCCGTGCGTGCAGTTTCTGTATTGATAAGGAAAAAAGGCACTCCAAATTAAATTATATTTATGATCTTGTTTTCTCTTGCAGGAGATCTGCAGAAAGCTCTGGATCTTTTTACTGAAGCCATCAAGCTGAACCCCTGCGTAGCCATCATGTACGCCAAGAGGGCGAGGTGAGTCCTCAAAACAACAGATATTTAAGGGCTGTCTTTTTGTCCACTCCTGTTAAGAATGGTCATGATCAGTTGTCCTCTTTGTGTTAGCGTCTTTATCCAGATGAAGAAACCCAACGCAGCCATAAGAGACTGCGACAGAGCCATCAGCATCAACCCAGACTCTGCACAGCCGTACAAGTGGAGGGGAAAAGCTCACAGGTACGTTTCCATTTTACAGCTTTACGCTAATCTGCACTCTGAGGCGCAAACAGATGATTTTAGACGACCTGAACTGAAATCTTGACTGTGCTGAAGGACCAGATTCTCACAATGTGACAGCCACAACACACGTACAAGCCAGCCAATGAGAGTCCAGCATGAAACGAAACCATTCACATGATGAGCACCTTTTTTAAAGAGATTTTCAACATGTTTTTGGTGATATCACAGTCTGACAAAGATTTCAAATGAGATTTTGTTAGGCTGATCTCACAGCACGAAATTTGATGAACCTGCGAGCTCGCTGTTAGTTTAAAGGGTGTTATATGACGTATGTTTGAGGACGGGTGAACTGAGTCCTCAATTGTCAGTGAATTCATGCAATTTTTCTGCCATCTGATGAGACTACATTTTGTTGACTGCCGTGTGTGTGTGTGTGTGTGTGTGTGCGTGTGTGTGTGTGTGTGTGTGTG
>NW_024628932.1:0-2389 GCF_008729295.1 Plectropomus leopardus | reverse complement strand
GTTAGCTTTTTTTTTCTAATTTCCTTGATTGTTTTAAATTTTCATGTATTTATTTACTAATTTTCAGGTAATTTTCTTGTGCCTTTTTAATTATTATTATTTTGTAATTTCTGGCTATTTTGGGGTCATTTCCTCTTTCATCCTCAATGTGTTTTTCCCATGTTTTTGAAAGATTAAGCACATTTGCTCAGGGTTCAATGGATTAATGGACCATACATAGGCCTAATTTCATCACTGGACAACAATGATTCACTTGGCTAATTCGTTTTGGTCTCAGCCCAAATCTCCTGCTGTCAAACAAAACTCCGACAGGAGGCTACACAGCGAGAACAACAGGTTTTGCCAAACTTTGGCCAAAATTTTTACCTCCAGTTTCTCGATACGGTCCTTCAGGTCCATGATGGCCCTGGCCAGCTCCTCCACAGCCCGCGCCGTCTGCAGCTGTGCCGCGGCCGAAGAACTCACATCGTCCCCGGCCATGATGCGTCGGTTGCCGCTCCAGACCCCAATGCTCCGCTCCGGGACGTTCCTCTCGTCCTCCAGGCCACTCTCACACTCGCTCAGCTTCCCCGTGAGCTCCCGGATGGTCCTCTGGTCCATGAGGATCTGGTCGTTTTGCTGCAGGACCGTCTGCCGGAGCTCCTCCGCGGTGGTCCGGAGGTAAGTCCAGTCTTCATCCCCGGCTGCGTACAGCGGGTCGTCCGCCTGCTGCTGCTGCTGCTGCTGCTGCTGCTGCTCCCGCTGCTGTTCCCCTCGCCTCTGCCGCACATCTTTAGTCTTGCACTCCCCCACCGGTACAGGTGTGCAGATCAACCGGCTGAAGCTGAACTGTTTCGCGGAGCCACCTCCGGTCTCCTCCCCGAGGTTGAGCTCGTTCAGAGTCGGGACCTCCAGGCCGATCCCACCGAGCCCGTTCTCCCCGTCGTGGGACTCGGCGCCGTGCAGAGCTCCCAGAGGCCCGGCGTGCGCCACCGACCCGGGCTCCAGAGGCTCCAGAAGAGGCTCCGATGTTAAGGTGCCGTTGTCGCTGAGAGGCGCGGCGCGTTTCCGGGGGTAAACACTGGCGATGATGCAGATGACCGCGCCGAGGAAGGCCAGGGTGCCCGCTCCCACCAGCACCACCACGAACTTCATTATGACTGTGGAAATCGATGCTAAGGGTTAGAGAAACAGAAAAACATGACCTTTTTCTTCTCGCACAGAGAACACTTCATCACCCCAACACGATCAAACTCAGGCTCAGATTAACTACCAGCGCTGGTTTTTGTTGTAAAAATGTGGCACTTACGCACAGAAGACGTTCTCCAGACGCGCTGCTGCTGATTTCCTCCTCGGTCCCTGGTTTTCCTCTGTGTGTAATATTGATGGCACCGCGCTGTCTGGACCAGAGATGCTCCCTCTCCGCCTCGGTGTTGCTAAGCTGCTCCTCTCCTCCGTGCGTTACCATGGGGACGAAGGGGAGAGGAGGAGCGAGGCTGTGGGCATGCGTCAGTCAGAGCAGAGGTGAACCTCCAGCAACAGCGTGAACAAACAAGGCGGTGATGGATCGATGCGTGCGCAACGTGTGTGTGTGTGTGTGTGTGTGTGTGTGTGTGTGTGTGGTTGAAAAGAGTCAAAAAAAGGAAGAAAGAACAGAGAAGGTTAGTGAAAAGGGACAGTTTATGTAAGTGTACTGCATGTTTGCATTTTTTTAATTGTAGACCCCTTTTTTAACCCATTGAAACATGGGCAGAAAGCAATAAGCAACTTAAGAAATGGTCCATAAATTAGCAAGACATTAGTAAATAAATAAATAATGTTTCTTTAAAAAGTTACAAGAAAATGACCTGAAAATAAGCACAAAAATGAAATGTTAAAAACATAAACAACAACAAAAACCACCCTTTAGTCCTAAAAAGAATATGTATATATATACTTTTTCTGTAAAGTAATTCTAAATATAGAATTATAAAAATTATAAACACAGTTATCTGGACATTTTTCCCTAATTTTTGATAATGATATACTAAATACAATGATACATGATCTCCATTAGCCAATTTTCAGGTAATTTCCTTGTCACTTATTCCTTTTTTTAAAAAAATTGTGGGACATTTCTTGTTAAGTTGCTCACTATCCCTGTCTCCCATGTTTTAAGAAATCGAACCGTTTTTTTTTTTTTTTTTTCGTGTTTCAGAGATTTAAATGCTCGTGAAGGTGTCTGAATGCAACACACGTAAACTGATGTTCATCCAGGTGTTAAAGCATTAAATATCGGCCTCTATCATACGGTTGAGATGGCTGTTCATAATAATGTTAAAACAGAAAGAAAAAAAAATCAAAATTCCAAACCTGGTACTGTTATAATATTTGTAATATTTTAGTATATCAGCATATATCAATTCTGGAC
>NW_024628931.1:0-5009 GCF_008729295.1 Plectropomus leopardus | reverse complement strand
AAATAATGCGTCTTTATGTGGAATAATACAATGGTAAGATATATTTAACAAATTGTGTAGTAATGTGTACTGAGTGTTAAAAATAACAGGGTCCACTTTGAAAAAGCCACATTTTGGGAGATTTAAATGCAAAGTGAAATTACTTAATCTAAGTAATCCGAGGTGTTTTCTCTTTAGAGCTCATCCTCCTCTAAAAGCTTAATTACATTACATTCATTTAGCAGACGTTTTTGTTCAAAACAAAATACAATAAGTGCATTTAAACTCAAACGGGAATAAAGTGCAATTAGTCCAAATAAAGAGCACGTAAAAATGTGTTAGGGAACTACATAGCAGATGGTTGTTTTCATCAGAAGAATAATCACACTGATGTATGATAAGAGGGTAGGTGGTCAGTGCTTCTTTGCTGTATGATGATCAAGTTTTTTCGCACTTAATCATTGCTGATAAAATCTGGTTTTGTCACTAAATGTTTTTATGTTCTTTTGGGAATTCTGCAAAACTACTATTGAGTTTTTGTGGATAGCTGCACTACAAACCTTCCAAATGCTTAACAAATAAAAATGTCTGTGTTGTAAACTTACGCGTGATATGATGTTTTTTTCCTTAAATTACTGCTTCTTTGTCCTATCATAATATGCATTTTCCCATCAAATTATTGCTTGTTAAACTTAACAACAACCTAGAATTTTAAGAAAATAATCGAACATTTCGTAATATATAGAAACATTGTTGAGTTTTTTTGTCTTTATTTGAATTTATTCTATTTAACCTCCAGATAAATAATTACATTTAACCTGAAACAAAAACACAATATAGGTATTCTGAAACACCATGTGAAAAACATTAAAATTAAAAAGTTGTGTTTAATGTCGGCTAAAACTTTGCTCTTCATCATCTTTAAAACTTTCAAACCTTGCTTGTTTTTCTTAAACTTTCTGCAATTTGTAATCATATATTATCAAAATTAAATTTGATCTTAAAGTTACAATATCATCTTATACTTTTATAAGCACCTTTTAAAGTAAAAGTATTTCACAAACTGAATTATATGACTCAGTGTTCAAGTGTTCAAAATGCGCGTGCATATAGGTATGCTCTGAACTGTACATTTTTACATACATGCTCGCTGTTTATACCTCATCAGCATTTGTACCTGCTCTCTCCATGCTGCTCATATTACACTACATCTATTTGTACTGCACACCTTGTATAATTTTGTTTATATTGTATATGCAAAGTAACTGTACCTCCCTTTTTACTTTCACTACTCCACTAGATTATTGTTCATTCTGTACATTTGTCTATCTGTGTTTTTATCTTTATGTACTTTGATACTGTTTGCACTGTCTGGTTAAATGATACACAGCCTTTTGCTGCACCTAAACTTAGCATTAACAATGAAAATAAAGTTGAAGTTGATCTAATCTAACACCAACAAATCAACTTTTTCTTGTGTTTTTTATGTAAGATAAACAGATAAAAGTTGAAATCACAACTGTACCCACTTTTCTCTGTCCATAAATAAGCAATAATAAATGATACGTTATCTAAAGTTCACCATGCACAATACTGTCTTCTAAAAATTTGAGAAACAAAGAAAATAAGTAAAAGTCTGGCGGAGTAATTAATAACTGGGATTGATGGTTTTTGTGACTGGGTGGAGAAGCAAAACTCAAATCTGTTGGCAGCAATTAATTTAAAGGGTGAAAAGAGTATGCTGGTGTTGGCATCACACACAGACACACACACACACACTTTACTATCAGCAAGTTGTCTCAGGCTTGCTGAACCCCCGTAATGCTCCTATTAGCAGCTTCAGTTAAAATGGCATTTCATCAGGCAGCTGACAAGTGAATTATCTCTCCCTTTTTCCTCCCTATTTCCCGGCCTCTCTCTCTCCCTCTCCCCCTCCTGCCTCTCTCTCTCTCTCTCTCTCTCCCTCTGTCTGTCTGCCTCGGTCTCCCACTCTCCCCCCGGCTCAGTGACAGTAGCCTTAGGCCTGAGATAAAGAGGAGGCGCGCGGCGCTCCGCGCTCTCACACACACTCGGCAGAACTGAAGTGACATCCTGTCAAAACAATAGTTTACTACAACAGGAACTTGTGTGTTCTGTCAGACAGAGGCTGAACTTCAACTTTGGGACATATAGATTCCTCTTTCATATTGATCTCCCCCCACTTTGTGTATTTGTGTGTGTGTGTGTGTGTGTGTGTGTGTGAGAGAGAGAGAGAGAGCATGTGTTTCATTTGGGCCAGTATAGTTGGATGCCAGCCCAGAATCAGAGAGTGTATGTGTGAATAAAAACTCAGAGGACAGTTTAGATACTGTTCATCATACACGCGTCTGTAGTGCTCCGGGGAGGAATTGCCATCGTTGACAAATCTCCTCCAGAGCTCATCTGCACTGGTGAAGATTTCTCTGCCGTTTCTTTTCCCGCTTTTGAAAATCTGACTTCCACATTTTCAGCATTATACCCAGTAGTGCAGCTGAAGGTACCAGCATGCAGCTGTGCGGAGTTAGAGCAGTGATATAAAGTGACCGTTTGTCACTGTATGTCTGACAGTGTATGTCGAGCTGTGAGTGTTTCCAACAAAAGAGCTTGGATGGTTAAAGAATTCGAGGTCTAAAGAGATAAAATATATAGCATTTCACCAGAAAACAACAAAGATTACAGAAAAGCCTTTTTCTATCTACATTTCCTGTCCTTTTTTCATACCGTTAACCATCATGTGGTCCTTCAGATTTATTTCATGACTATTTCTGGCCCCATACAAGGAAGCACTGGAGCAACGTATCGGTAAGCTCATATAATTTGCAAACAAAAAAACGTACTCTTTCCTCTTTCTTTTCTTTTTTCCAATCACATTTTCATTTTTGCAAAATAAATCTGTATCAGTGATGAAGAAGAGATCATACATCACATGTGTTTATCTGCTCTTCATGAAAGAGAGGCAATAATGCATCAAAAGCCTTGAGATCACTTCATACAGGTAAGGTTTTCCATATAATACTGAACATATGAGTATCTCACACTACAGACTTTTGTTGCGCACCTCTCTGAAAGTTGCCTCCATGTCTCATTTGTCCTAGAGAGACAGACAGGTCTGATCTGTAACCACCGAGGGGCGCCGGAGAACGGGGTGCAGAAGGGTGGAGGCACCCCAGTTTACACCACTCAACAGGAAAGTGAGGAAGAAAGAGTGAGACCTAAAAGATGACCTCTGGGTGTCGATCAGGCCTCTCTATCAATAAATGGTTTGATTTTATTGTGAGGGAATATCGAGGTTTGTCCTGTTACACCTCTGACATTTTGAGCACTAAAGAATAGACTGAGGTCTCTGCAGTACGACAGTAACTAATCTGACTGTAACCAGGTGTTGCTGCATTAGAGTGTGGATACCTGGCCAGAGCCAGGTCAGGCCACGTTTGCACAATTATTTACAAATGATGTTTGGTTTCCAGTCGGGCTCCGTTACAACTCTGTCAGGCGAATATGGGAATGGCCCTATCTAGAGCCAGTGTTTAGTTTGTCCATTCTGGGCCTCTGTAGAATAACATGGTGGACTCTCTGCATGAAAAAACGAGCCTCCGGGCAGGAAGTGTGCCAGGCTTTGAAGCACATTTTGCATAGTGGCCAAAAATGTAATTACACTGTCATGGTCAGTCACATGATGCCATGGAACCAAGAAAGACTTCTTGCTATGGACTTACATTGGAAAAGAGACGTTTCTGAATTGGTGAATATATTTTTGTGAATGCCAAAACCTCTACAAAATGATTCATTTCCCTATCAAGATTTAATCTGTTCAGTTCCACAACATTTGGAAAGTCTAAAAGAACTGCAGGAGGACATTATTTGATCGCCATTGAAGCTAAAGGGGGGGTTAAACTGGAAGTCAGCCGCTCCACTGGAGGAAGTTACCTGTTCGGGCACACTCAGCTGCGCTCGGCCGCCTAGTCTCTGCTGTACACGCCCTATGCGCAAGATCCAGGTAATTTCATACCCTGGAAATAGAGCGTTTTTTGCTTCATATGCCACTGGGCAGCTGCCTCCAGGTTTTCTTAATACATCCATGATGGTCATTCATATGGTGATGAAACCACAATACTACTTATTATTTCAGGTGATTGTAAAAACAAAGTCATGAATATTATGTACTATTTCTCTCAATAGATGCCCCTAAATCCTACACAGTGGACCTTCAAAATATTAGTGAATCAAGTGTCTTTCTTGTAAATTAAAGCCTTCGGCTAACCCAGCTCCACATTTCTTCTGTTTTTAAGCCTGTCACATATCACATTCATAGTCTCATCCATGCAGCAATAAGGCCTAGAAGCCTCAGCCGCAGCAACAACAACAACATCTTTCCTGGTGGTGAGTTCAGGGACGACACATTCTTCGATTTCTCAATTTTCCTTGAAAAACATTCAGCATTGGCAGTTCCATCCTTTCCTCGCTCTTTGGTTTGAAAGCAAAGATGGAGGCATCCAATTGAAGCTGACGACGCTGGCTGCACTGAGCCGATCACCTTTAACAACAATAGGCGAGGGAAGGTGGTGGTTTTCTGCGTGCAGCATTGTGTGATTCGGAGGGTATAATTGCGCGAGGGTCAGATGGTGAAACCACACATAAAAAAAAAAAAAAAACAAGCACAAAGAAAGACCCCCACACATGGACAGACAGGAACAGACAGAGAGACGGACACATGGATCCATATATAATATATTCCTGTGCGTGTGTGTGTGTACATGCAGGCACAAATATATGATGTGTGTGTGTGTGTGTGTGTGTGTGTGTGTGTGTGTGTGTGTGTGTGGAGTGTGTTATGTGTGTTACGTGTGTGCGCGCTACCTGGCCAGCAGTGGTAACAGGCTCTGAGGCCTTTAATGGGATTTAGCCCGAGGCTGTTTTATTAAGATGTCGGCTTTCCCTGCTGCCTCTGCAGCTGACACCATTCCCCACTGATACCCCCCCTCCCCACCCACCCTCACCCCCACCGCACACCA
>NW_024628930.1:0-4096 GCF_008729295.1 Plectropomus leopardus | reverse complement strand
TTTTATTTTATTTTATTTTATGTTATTTTATTTTATTTTATTTTATTTTATTCATACGATTTTTCTCGGGAAAACCTGGACTCTTTTTTACTCACCTAGTCCTTGTGCACCTGTGTCCATAACAAACCTGACCACTGAGGCGGCAAAACACTGATCCAACATCGGTATGAAATAACGGTGAAAACTAACCTCAGCGAAGACGAATCCGGCGTCATACGGGTGACACAGCAGCCCATCCTTGATGGCGATGACCGGAGCCGGACCGCAGCGATAATGTCCTGTAGAGCAAACACATGGTTTATTGTCCACCTGTCTGCTGATGTGTCCATCTGTCTCTGTCTGTCTGTGTGTCCTACCATCGCTGGTCTCCTGCGGTGTGGCGTCCACCACCTGCCATCCTCCGAGTCCGGGCGGCAGGTCTTGGCGTGTGATGAACACCTCGTTCCAGCAGTGGTAGTTCCTGCAGAGGAGACCTGCTTTTAGGACGTGAGTTCAGTCTGCTGACCGTACATTACACACGTTTTAATACTGTGATTTTACTCCTGATTACTGCGTCCTCTGAGGTGGTGCAGAGACATTTACTCAAGTGTACTTAAGTATAAATTCCAGGTACTTTAACTGGGTATTTAGAACTTCAGTACCTTTTGTTTTAGTACTTGAGTCACTTTTTTATATTTGTGAGGTGCCGCTGTAACGACGACATGTTTTTACATACTTATGTCTTTTTTTGGTCATTTTTTTGTCTCTTTGTAGAAACTTTGTGTGTCTGTGTGTTAGTTTTGTGTGACTTTATTTAGTTTTTCTTTGTCTAGTTGTGCCTTTCTGTACTCATTTTGTGTCTCTTTGTGTCTTTTTGTGGTAATTTTGCTTCTCTTTGTAGTTGTTTTCTGTCTTTTTGTGGTCACTTTGTGTGTCTTTGTGTGTCTTTTTGTAGTAACTTTGTGTCTCTTTGTGGTGAATTTATGTTTCTTTGTGTCTCTCTGTGGTAATTTTGTGTCTCTTTGTGGTAATTTTGTGTCTCTGTTTTTTAGGTCACTTTGTGGTAGTTTTGTGTCTCTGTGTGTTTCCGTCTCATTTTCTGTCTCTTTGTAGTAGTTTTTGTCCTCTTTGATATCTTTCTTATTTGTCTTTTTGTAGTCACTTTGTGTCTCCCCCTTGTTGACATTGTGTCAATATGTCTAACCAGATGGAGTCTCTGGTGTGGCGCTCGTCCGGCGAGCCATCGGGTTTGCAGATGAGGTCGGTCTTCAGGTTGCCCGTGTTGTCATGAGCTGAAGAGAAGTTGGTGATGACCCTCGCCGGGATGCCAAGGCAGCGCAGGACTGCACAGATATTAAATATTTAAATTATTAACGTCAAATATTTCAAAATATCAACTAATAAAGCTTTTTTTTACATCTAATTTAAATTTTACATCTAATTTAAAAAATGATATGAGAAATTACTGTGGTGGGAAATAATTATATTGACATAAATACTGTACTTGAGAGCAATTTTGTATGGAAACCCTGAGCAGCAGTTAAATTTTGGAAAACATTGTTCAAAGTTTATCTCCTAAGTAGGAGACATTTCGTTCTTAGACGTAGCAGTTAATGTTTTGCACATAGGACATATCTCATACATAGGGGATAATATCTTTTACAAAGGAGATTTTGTACCTAGGAGATAACATCTATGTAGGAGACGATATCTTGTACATAGAAGATAATATCGTGTGCATAGGAGCTAATGTCCTGTACGTAGGCGATATTTCATACATAGGAGATAATATCTCATATGTAGGAGACAATATCCTGTACACTGGAGATAATGACACGTACAAAGGACATATCTCACATATAGGAGATAACATCTTGTATGTAGAAGATAATGTCTTGTATGTAGGAGATAAATCATAAGTAAGAGATAAAATCTTGTACATAGGACATGAATCTCCTATGTAGGTGATAATATGTTGTACATAGGAGATAATATCGTATATCTCATACATAAGAGAGAATATGTTGTAAACAGGACACAATGTCTTGTATGTATATGTTGGGCAAAAAACTACTCCACTGTATATATTTTAAACAGGAAAAACATATTGTCATATATACACAGAAGTCTTTTTGTGGTAGTTTTGTGTCTCTTTGTATTAGTTTTAGAGTCTTTTGTAATTTTTTGTCTCTTTGTGTTATTTTGTGTCTCTTTGTGTGTTTTTAGCATCTCTTCCTGGTTGCAAAAACATGCTCTCTCCACGCTCTGCAGGTCTCTTCATGAGTCCACTTATATTCGACACTACCTGAACATCTCTAAAGAGTATCCCGAGGACAGTACGCGTTCTTACAGGTGTTCAGGACTCCGGCGAACACCCAGCACTGGGCGTAGCAGACGGGGACTCCGGTGTTGGCGTACTGCAGCAGGATCTTGACGCTGCCTGTCCAAGATGTCGGGGACCTGCCCATGGAGTAGTCGTCACTCCAGTTTCCAACACACACCCCTCTGTCGTCCTGAGAGTTCATCTAAAGGAGGACGTGAGAGAGCTCATCGGTTTACTTTGTCCAGCATTATCTGGTAACAGAAGACACGTTTGCATGCTTTGGGTGAAATATTTTTCACGGGATCTGACAGCTGTTGAGATATTTCACTCTGGTCCGAGCCGGCTGAGATAAAAATGCGAAATGAACCTTTTTTAAATGGGACAGTGCAGGTGACAGTCTGTGTTCTCACCATGGAGGATCCTATCCTGACCACTTTGATGCAGTTTCCTCGGTCGTAGATCGGCATCCGAGAACAGTCCAGGATGTAAATGCAGGCGTCCAAAATGCCGCGCTCAAACTGCACGGAGATAATAACACGTCAAGTTCATTCTTTATGATTTGTGATAATGTACGTGTGTGTGTGTTTACCTGTCCGTACACCCAGTCGCGGTGTGAAACAGCTCCGACTGAACCCTGGTAGATCATCCCGTAGTCGTTGAGGACGTACTCAAAGCGCTCTGCCTCATTGGGGAGAAACACAGGGTCCTCTGCAAACAGAGACACAGATTCATGAATAATCAATATTTATGATTAGGACTGATGTTGGTTAAAAAATGAAGTCCATGAAAGTAGAAAATCATATTAATGTAATATTTTTTAAAGCTTGACTTTAAAAAAGCACATGTTGTGTGCAGAGAAATATGAGTAATATTAAAGCGGTAACTGTCTCCGCCTGTAGGGGGCAGTGGAGGCGTTCGTACCCGGACACCAGGCGTTGAACAGCAGGTACATGTCGGTGGTCGTGTCCCTCTTGGTGCGCTGCATGCCATTTCCCGCCATGATGGCCACGTACGTACGGTACTTTCCCACGATGGCGGTGGGCGTCGGCGTGATGCCCAGGATCACAGACTCATTCTGATACTCCACAATCCGACCCGACCACGGGCCGCCGTGGCGAGAGCCAAAGGTCACCGCCACCAGGGAGCCCTTACTGGCAGAAGGACTGGCACCTGGAGGAGGAGGAACAGGAGGAGGAGCAGGAGGAGCAGGAGGAGGAGGAGGAGGAGGAGCAGGAGGAGGAGGAGCAGGAGGAGGAGGATCAATGATGAAGAGGAGAGAAGAAGAAACAACACAAGTTAGAAGATATTCAACATAAAAACTAAAAAATAAAATAATCTCTTTGTTTATTTGAGGCGAGGCTGAAGATTTAAACATCTGTCAGACAGCTGTTTGTGTGTGTGTGTGTGTGTGTGTGTCTTTTCCAGTGGGAGTGTGTGACTAATTAGCAGCCAAATGAATGTGCGGCGGCCTAATGAAGTCACAGTCGTCTAATTGTTCAGTGGGCGGCTGTTAACGAGCTGATTGGTTAACGAGGGAGAAGCGTTTTCAGTCTCAGGTGGGCCGAGGTGTGACCACTGAGCGCGCTCAGTAACACAAACCACGCCCCCCGAGCGTGTCAGTTAGACAGACTGAAGACATTTCTCAAGTCTCTCGCAATCATTTCTTTGGGTTTTTAGTTGTAGAAAAATTAATTAGAATTAAAATTAAAACATCAAGAAATAATAATTATTAAAATTATAATTAAGTATGGTATAGTACAGTATAGTACAATACAGTACAGAACAATATAGCAT
>NW_024628929.1:0-3829 GCF_008729295.1 Plectropomus leopardus | reverse complement strand
ATGGCATATTTGTGGTTCATGATGTTCAACAGGGAGGCTGGTTTTGGCCAAATGGCATTCCTCTGTGCCTCCAGGTGTGTGAACAGGTTCAGACAAGGCCACAAGCACACACACTGCGGCTTTATACAAAGGTTTGTTATTGCCGTAAGCATCAGCTGGCATCAGATCACATCTGGTGAGTTCATACCAAAGTCTGGCAAAGGATCCACATTCCTTCTGTGTGTGTGTTTGAGCGGTAATGACAGTGAAAGCGTGTGAATATCTCAACATCTAACTTCGAAACTGACATTAGGTCTACTTCATTTGATCTCACACTGGCACTGATGTAACACAAAGAGACATCTGCACACGGAACAAATTTGAATATTTATGTCTTGCTGGTACCAATTAAAAATTATGTAATGATTCTGCATGTTAATCTTGTTTATTTTTAAATGCTGACATAACTTATCAACACTAAATCATTTTTGCTGTACTTAAATTAATTTTAAGTAACAGATATCTGCTTATAAATATAAAATCTGTATGCAAAGGGAGAAGATTTTGGTATTGGAAGTGTTATTGTTTATGATCGGCTATAGTCTGATGACAATTTAGCCTTTTATTATAATTTCTTTTTAGATACAATAAAATCATTTGCATTTATTTTTATTTATTTTTTTGATAGTTTTTGGGGGGGGCATTTTTACCTTTAATTGATAGGATGGCACAAGTGTGAAAGGGGGGGAAAGAGAGGGGTGACATGCAGCAAAGGGCTGAGGCCAGAATTGCACTCGCAGCTGCTGCGGCAAGGACACAGCCTCTATACATGGGGCACCTGCTCCATCCACTGAGCCACCAGACACCCCCATATGCATTTATACTCAGGTTACAGATGTCATCTCTCAACTCTGTTACCATTCCCACTTGTTAAGTAAGTTGCCAATCAGATGGCAAACAATGACCAACACATAGAAGAGGAGATTTTGGCCCTGAAATCTGGATATCCATTGACTACATCAAAACCCCCTGAAATATTTGCCGTTGCCTGCAGAGCCTAAATCATCGTCAGGCGTCTAGTCAATGGGATCTCAGATTGTCCTTTAATAAGAACATTTTAAAGGCATTTGACAACAAAGGTGCAAAAACCTGCCAACGATGAAAATGTTGTGTAAGAAGTTAGAGTAAATTAGAGTTTAATGAGACGGTGCAGATGAAAAACATTTGACTAAAATGATTTTCCTCAAGGGAAAAGCAATCAGTTATTAAGCCATGTGACTGACAGTTAAATGTGATGTTAAGTAAAACAGTTTGGGGCTTGGGGCATTGATTCATTCAATTACACAGGTCCTTAGCTTTTTCTTTTCCTCCTTTTTTCTTTTGGCAAACATTCTGTCCTAAGAGCAGTAGAGGTGGAGTTGTGCGTCTATGAAGACAAGCAGCATGACACCACGTCTGAGCAGGTGGATTTACCTTTGACTACTTAAAGATAACCACATCTAAGTATCACTGTCACCTTGAAAAATGGAGCTACAAATGATTTTTTTCGACACATTCTTCTTCCTTTTAAAAATCTCACGCCTCCATTATCCACAATGCAATGGGGTCACGGATAGTTCAGTCAGACATTTAGGTGCGTTCCTGTATGCTAGTAGCGGCTAATGTAGACTGCCTTTAGTCTCAAGAAGAGATGAGGATCATCATGATTTTATATAAACTGATAGTGTATTGATAATCTTATTAATCATACTCTGAAATATAGGGCAAAAAAATAAAGACACAAAATGAAAAGATATGAAAAGATTCAACAGTTATTACAACAGGTTTAACGCCTGTGATCCTCTCCCTGCAGATGAAAATATTAACAACCATAAGCAATACAAAATTAATTATCTTTGGTTGTCAGGACAACTCACACTGGGTGTACTGATAAATACTCACTCTGAGTACCACAGTGCAAACTGCTCTGTTCGTAAATTTGGAGTGCTGTTGTAATATACTGTTATACTGGATATTTAGAGCACCACACTCTCAGAATGGCAGAGTGTACACTGGGCACTCTGAGGAGATGGAGCGGCAGATTGAAAAATGCTGTGAATGTGCTTGACAGTTAATTCACACAAAAACAGAACACTATTTCTTCAAACAACGTCAACGTAATCGCTTGAACGCAGCGATTAGTTAGGAATTTGAAAATGTCAGCTTTGTTAAACGAATTATCGTTACATAAATACTGATGACAGCGCCGCTTGTACAGGAACTTAGCAATATTTCAGTACTGACCAGTCAAGAACCCGTTTAGTAGGATACTGGTTGTGGATACCTATCTGTACTCAAATGACATCACTTGAGGCAATTCACAAAACTTCACATAGCTCCCTCACCCACAAAAAGCTTCAACTTTTTTTCACATTTGTAGCACTCCTCAAGACTTATAAAAAGATCTGGAACGTTGCTGTCATTCCATAACCCTGCACAGATGAAGTGAATGCAGAAAAGCACAACATTTCATCACAATAATTTAAAAACAAAGAGGAAATACAATGGCATTTACATTATCAGGCTTGTGCTACAACATTGAGACACTTGTATATAACTTAAGTATTTCAATTTTCTGCTTCCTTATAATTATAATCAACTACAATTCAAAGGAGTATCTCAGTAACACAATGCTGCTGTACTAGTGGAATGGTTTAATGATGTTTAGGTGATCATTTACTGAAACCAAGATCCTAATATCTTTCAAGAGTCAAGATGTTTATTCCCACAATTATACAAGTACAATCGTGTGAAATGTTTTTGATGGGACTTCTAAGTGGTATATCATAAACAACTGGACTTGCTTGAGGTTCACCTCTTATTATAGTGGCTTGGTGAAATGTCTTAAAAGAAAAAAACTCCAGCAAGTCCAGGTGCCTATTTTATAGCACTTAGAATTACCATGTCCTGATTGACTGAGAATCTTCTTTTGCTGGGAGATTCCACTAAAAATAAATTAAAAGAAAAGACTGACAAATATCTAATATAAAGACTCCCACAGTCTTAACACAATTTAAAATTATTTTTCCTTGAGCTGTCATATCATACAGTAAACAAGTTATGAATAAGATAATCCATCTGTAACTACAGCATTGGCCTTTGCTGTAAAGCTTGTCCTTATGAAAACACTTTTCATGGAACATCATGCCAAACTGCCAATCAATTTACGATTTCCATCCTGCTTTTTTTCATTTTTTGCTGAGGTAAGGTGTTTTATAATCTACGTTCTATTGTCTGTGTTGTGCTGTCAGTGTGAATTGTGGTGTGCCGTACATTAAACCTGCCAGGGCTTTGAAAAAGCTGTCACGAAGATATGGGGCTGTTATTGAAGCCATTATGAGATTTAGGCAAAGAACAGCCGCAGGGCCTCCTTCAAAGAGAGCGAGAGCCAGTGTTGGCCTCTCACAAGCAACGATTTAGCAAGACACACGCAATCATGCAATCACATACTCATGCAATCTCACACACACACACACACACACACACACACACACACGCACACACACACACACAAACTTACACTCAGGATACCTATATCTAATATGCAAATGCAGAGACAAGCATGTAGGGACACACAAGTTTAAATTAGTTCAAATGCTATCATTCACAACCATAGACTGTATAAAATCATGAATTTAGCCACCACGATGTCACACATTGGTTTATGGAATCCCGTTGTAAAGCCTAGAGTTCAGCATGTCAGCTGTCACTGTCATCTTGTTTTTTTGGAGCCAAAAAAGACCATATTTGTACAAGAAGGTAAGGCTGTGGAGAAGCAAGGAGTGGATCTGTCTCATAAGCCCCTTTTACA
>NW_024628928.1:0-1262 GCF_008729295.1 Plectropomus leopardus | reverse complement strand
GTGTGTGTGTGTCACCTGTGTCCCACAGTGAGAGCAGTGTGTTGTTACAGTGTGTGTGTGTGTCACCTGTGTCCCACAGTGAGAGCAGTGTGTTGAGAGCTGATCTCAGCAGGAGCCTCCAGGCTTCGCGGCTTTTCTCCTGTCGGCTCATCGGCGACGTCACCACCGACTTCAGAGCCTGAAGAGCCGCCTGGACCGCCGTCGCCACACCGGCCCCGCCCGCCGAGCCCGCCGCAGCGGCACCTGGGAGTAAGAAGACAGACAAAACAGGATGACGGTGGATGATGGTTCTGTGGCTGCTGTCCACTGGGGACACTCGAGAGACATTTACTGTCCAAACACCGCAGGTGAGACGTCACCAACCACCGCTGAAATCTGAAAAACGGGGATCAAATTTTTTTTGCCCGTTTCGATCGGATTCTTTTCTGTCTTCGATAAAGCTGCACATCAACGTTTTTAAAATAAGCCGACCAACCGACAGCTCTGCAAAATATGAAAACGCGAAAAAAAATCACTCTGTTTACACTAAAGGTCAGCGTCCCAAACGATGTGTCGAGGAAACTCAAACCCTTTTTCTTAAAAAAAGAGAGAAAAAAAGCCAACTTTCCTTTAAAATTTCTTTAGAAATTACATTTTTAAAATCAGTTTCTAAAAAAAACGTTAAAAATGTTACATTAATGTCATTTAAAACACATTTACAGGATTTTAAAAAAATTAAATGATTTTTTTTTTTAATAGTTCTACGACTTTCCATGGCCTGGAGAATGTGATTGTGAAATTCCATGACTTTTCCAGATTTTCCATGACCGTTGGAACCCTGTACTCTGTGTGTGTGTGTGTGTGTGTGTGTGTGTGTGTGTGTGTGTGTTACCAGTGTGTGTGCTGGGTTGGTGCACCAGCTCTCTGAGGACTCCCAGCAGCAGGTAGAGGACGGTGGGGAGGATGGACACGCTGCCTGCAGGAGGACACACAGCCGTCCAGTCAACCAATCAGAGAGTCCGATACAGTCCTTGACCAATGCTAATGCTAATGCTAATGCTAACATGATTGTTGACATGTTAGCATTAGCATTAGCGCGCTAATGTTTTTGTGTTTTGGTTCTCTGACCTTCAGGAGAGCAAACAGATGGCAGCTCAGAGAGGACACACAGAGCGGACGCCACCAGCTGACAGTCACTGTCCATCAGAGTCCACACCGAACCTCCGGGACCTGAACACACACACACACACACACACACACACACACACACACACACACACACA
>NW_024628927.1:0-1514 GCF_008729295.1 Plectropomus leopardus | reverse complement strand
ATACGGAACTTTTCTAAGTATTCAAAGACGCTGTAACAATATTTTGTAGCTGCAGAAATATTTTCTGCACGTATGAAAGAATTGTGTGCACACATGTAATTTTCCCATGTGTAAAAAGATTTGTAGCCATAGAAATATTTTGTGCATGTGTGGAAAAGTTTATGCGCTCATATATTTGAACATGTGTAACAAAATTTTGTAGTTTTTCTGCATGTGTGAAAAAGTTTATGTACATTTTAGTATGGAGTACGACTCCATACTAAAATGCGTAACTACTAAAAGTAAATGATAGACACTAGGAACAAAATTATGAAATATTTCATTTTTTATCATCATTTGTTGACACTGCATCCCTGCTTTCTGCCATTTCGGATGCCCTAAAACGTCATGCAAGTGTCATAACTCAGCAACTCAGGGAAAATTTCCCAATCGTTATTATGAATTTGGAGGGCTGTTCATGTGCTCGTAACTCATAATTACAGTAAATACGATATTTCCAAGGAGCACGTGAAGCCGCATAAGTTGCTGCAGACAAAAAGAATATTTCCAGTTTTGGTTTATTAACAATGACAGCTATTAAATAATAAAACAATGTGGGACTTTTATTTTGAAGAATGTATTGAAAATGAAACGAGGAGAAGGAGAAGTTATATAACATCACTCGATGGAAACGCTGTCATCTCTCAATTACGTTTTCTTGACATTTTGACAATATCGCTTAATTTTTGTCCAAATCTGTAATGGACACACACACACACACACACACACACACACACAGTGAAATGCAGTGTAGAGTGAGTGGGTCAGAAAGTGAAGGGTGTGACTCTGGGAAGCAGACAAACAGATGGTATTTGTGTTTCCACTCGGAGGCGGAGTGTTCTGATTTAAAGGAAAATCATTTAGATCTCAGGCCACAGAAACCGACCGCAGCCTGATGGATGTCGTTTAATGACGGCATGATGACGTGGAAGATGTTGAAACTGTTTGCATCATTTCACTTAAATGCTTCATTGAAGCCTAATTACTGACTCTCAACATATCATAATGCCTCCTCTTTGCCTCCCACTGATTTGTGTGTTCACTTTACAGCATTAATAATGACTGGATTTGTTTTATAGGTCAGAGTGAAATTCCCCCGTTTGATGCCACACCGCCGAAATAATGATAATAATAACAAAGCAAATAATAACAAATGTATTAATCAAAGTATAGAGAATAGCACTGTAGAAGTAGAAGTAGAATAATTCTACTGACAGTATGTGTAAAACTTAAGCGATGTCGATAAAACGATTGCGAGATGACCACGTGTCCACTGAGTGATGTTATGTGACTTCTCCTCTGGCGATAACTTTCCAAGAAGCATGACGATGAATGTTCAAAACATCAGCGGGTTTATTTCTATTGCAGTCACCTCTCTAGCTGTCATTGAGTCTAATCGAAGGCGACTTACACACGGGACTAGTTGCTTGCTGCTAACGTGTGTGTGTGTGTGTGTGTGTGTGTGTGTGTGTTTG
>NW_024628926.1:0-2558 GCF_008729295.1 Plectropomus leopardus | reverse complement strand
ACACACACACACACACACACACACACACACACACACACACACACACATACTGAGTCTAAAAGTCTCTCCATATTTGCCTTCTTTGCTGGTTTCAGTATAAAATGTATAAAAGCGTTTAGTCTCATTAATGTTCAGTTTCAAACTTTAGTCCTGCGCCCGTTTTAACCCTTTCTGGAGATCTGCTGTTTTGTGCGTCAGGAAATATGGATCAAATCTTCGCTCTGAAGGTGCTTACGGATCGATGGGTGTAGATGTGCAGCTGTTGTACCTGAGCAGGAGGTTTGCTGGCGCTCCAGCTGCAGTCCACAGCTGTCTGGTTGAGAGCTCGGGTTTTGAGGAGGGGCCGCTCCGGCTGAGTGCCGGTGGTCTGATGATGGGACAGGGCGGTGGGACTGTCTCCTATACTGGTGTGAGCCCACACGGCCACCTCGTACACCGTCCCCGCCGTCAGGTTTGTGGCTGGAAACAGAAGCACGCATCCGAACAAAGGTTTAAAATCTGCTTCCACATGATGACCGAGACCAGACCCTCAAAAAGGAGTCTCCAGATCAAGACCGACCCACTACGACACAATGTAAACCAGATAATCTACGCCGAACACTGGCACGAACCGAGGTCCCTGATCCGAGTTCTCCTCCATTTTTCAGAAGGGGCGACTCGGATAAATCTGTCCCAGACTCCTCTAGTCTGAACCCGACTTAAAATACGTGATTCACACACTAGATAAAGAATCCTACACAAAGAGACAGACAGACGGACGGACGGACGGACGGACGGACGGTACCTTTGAGGATCCTCTCTGTGACGGTGTAGTTCTTGCTCTCCTTGACGTGGGTGTCAAACTGCCAGGACAGAATCACTATGTACTGTTTCACCTGAAAGACACAGAGAAATCCCTCAGCCCTGTTTATATATATATACACACACACACACACACACACACACACACACACACACAGAGGAGGCGTGTTCGGGGGAAGCTCTCACCTCGTACTGCGAGTTGAAGCTGAATGAAAGGCTCATGGAGTCGCCGGTGAGGCTGTCGGCGATGACGGAGGGCGGAGGCAGAGCTGCAGATACAGCAGGTCAGAAAAGGATTTAAAGATTTAGTTTCATTAAAAGTCGAAATGATTTCCTTCCTCCATGTGTTTCAAACTTCTATTTCTTTCATTCTATAAAAAAAGGCCTTTTATGTGACACACGGTTTTATTAACATTGATAAGTGAAATTCGAATGAATCAGTGAGTGAAAAACAGCATTTACGTTATAAACAGCATGACTTCGTTTTTGAACTGATGCTGTAAATACTGAAATTACACGTCTGGCAATTTTGTTTGCTTCCATTTTTTTCCCTGTCTATTCATCACTATCAGATGCGGAAAGTAACTAAATATATTTACTCTGTATAAGTACCGTACCTTACAATGATACCTGACTATTTCTACTTTATGTCTTTTTATATTTCTACTTTACATCATCCCAAAGACAAATATTGCACTTTAAACCATCTTAATTTGACAGCTTTAGTTATTTTTCAGATTCACATTATAAATGAAACATACAATTAATAAAATAAGTATGTTGCATTATTATTTAATGAATATGTATAATGTTATTTTAGCAGCAACTTTACAAACAGCAGGTAAGTCACGCAAGAGCACCCGGTCAATTTCAAAATAAAGCTAAAACAGACATTAAAAAACATTTAACTACATGCATAGCACACTTACCCATATTTTAAAAAAAAGCCTGAATAAACTCTAAAATAAAAAGGTGTATTAACCCACACTTTAATACAGAGTTATAAAAAGACAATAGAAATGACAAGAAATGTCACAGTAATGGTTAAGGTGTCCAAAAATCTTATTTCACTGTCGAGCTGCGAGTAGCGCTCTGTTTCATCATGGCACTGATGTCGCTCGGAGGTGACTTAAAACGCGGTTGATGGTTCACACGAGGGCGTGGCCAGAGGTTTTTTTTCAGTGTTTGTCTGTTTATGCTGAGCGGGACAGGAGAGGCTGCAGAGCACACCCTCAGATACCCGAAGGCTCCAGTAGGTGGCAGCGTCAGACGGGTTTTCAGACCAGAGCGAGCGCGTAACAGCGTTTGGAGAAACTGCTCACCTTTCTTAGGGGTGATGGATTTCTCTTCGGTCCAGTTGCCGACACCTCGACTGGTCACTGCTGCCACCTGCAGCATCACGGCGACGTCAGTATTTACATAAGATAACATCGTTATCAACACCATCAGCAGCATCACTGATGTGGAAAACTGCTTTTCTTTATACGTTTTATCACCATGTAACCATAGAGAGTGTGTGTGTGTGTGTGTGTGTGTGTGTCTTACCCTGAACCTGTACAGAGTGTCTGGCTGCAGCTGCTTCACCTCAGTGTTGGTTGTGGTGCATCTTTGTGACATCCAGTCAAGACCTCCTCGCTCACTGTACTCGACCTGGCACCAAACACACACACACACACACACACACACACACACACACACACACACGCGCACGCACACACACGCGCACACAGAACAGCTGTGTAATACATCACTGTCAA
>NW_024628925.1:0-1915 GCF_008729295.1 Plectropomus leopardus | reverse complement strand
AGTAGTATCATCATCATCATCAGTATCATTTCTTTTATTTTATTTATCTATTTATTTTTGGGTCTGTTTTTAATCTGAGATGTCTTTGAGAATGTGGAGAGCACTGTGCTGTTAGAGTTAAAAGAACAAAAAATCTTTTTTTTCTTCTTTTTTTAAAAAGGACAAATAAAAATGAATGCTGAAACATGTAGCAACAGTTATGCGTTTTTAAACACAAATATATTAGTGTGGATGAAGCTTTAGATAAAGAGTTAAAATGTGACCTGAAGTGGAAACCTTTATTTCACCACATTTGGCAGTAAATCACCTCTTCAAGTTTATAATTAACTTGTCTTCAACTTGTGAAAATAAACTTTTATCTAGAGATTAGATTTTAAACTTGATTAATATCTCTAGACATCTTGCCCTAAATGAAGGAGAAAAAAATGCCATGCTCCAATTACATCCATATGTAATTATCGTATCAGTGATTAAGACGCCTATTTACCCCGTTAGCACTTGGTCGAAATGGAGGGTGCTCG
Organism: Plectropomus leopardus; assembly: GCF_008729295.1. Taxonomy (NCBI): domain Eukaryota; kingdom Metazoa; phylum Chordata; class Actinopteri; order Perciformes; family Serranidae; genus Plectropomus; species Plectropomus leopardus. Next base: position 1,394 of record NW_024628925.1, on the reverse strand, counting down.
GTTGTTTGCTCAGACTGAAAGCTCTTTTTCTCCAAAGTCAGGAGGCCTGCTGTGGTTTCTCTGGGAAATGTTCAGGATTTGCACAGGGTTTGCACCCGAGCAAAAAAAAGAAAACAATCTAACGATAGAACATGTTATAATCTAACAGTTACAAGGGCAATTTCCTACATTTGTAGTAGTATTTGTGTGAATTTAACTTTTACTGATAATTCTTCCCCCCTGATGGCAACAAAAGCACAGAGGTGGTAAGACTTATCAGGATGCTCAAGGTGCTCTCAGCTGTGAACAGATGCAGGACATGATCTTCCTCACTTGATTTTAATTTTGCCCTCAGATTTATATGAACCTAGATTAGATCCCAGCGTTTTAGCCAGGACTTCAAAACTTACTCTTAGCTTTGTTCAAAGCCTCACTGAGAAGGTTGGCATTTAGCAAAAGTGGTTCATTTCATTGGAACAAAGATGTTCACACATTTAGCTTCATATAGGAGTTGTTCAATCACTTTGCGTATTCAGTTACACCATAAAGGCGTGTTTTAGCCTGTGTAAACCTTTCGGTGGAAAAGTCTACCACTAAACAAGAAATAGTCTGAATAGCTAGTTTCTAGTTAGACAAGATTAGAGCTGAAAGCGTTAGTAGGTGCTGGTGGGCTCAGACGACTCTGCTGGGATTTAACAAGAGTTTCTTTAATCAAAGATGAGTTTAGAAAAGCAATAGATTCAAATTAATGAAAGGCACAATTCAAACTTAGAAATTTAATATTCACTAAAAATTGACTTAAAATTCACATGAACTAATAATCACTGTGGGCTTGGCGTTATTTACTCATTGTGATGCAATGTGTAGTTTATGCCAGCCCTCAACAATCCCTCCAGAGAAACCGATCCGTTTGGTTAAATGAGACCAAATTTATTTAAGCAAATGGTCGACTGAGTGGTTAAGGATCCAGGAATTTAGCATTATAGTTCTAAAGATGTTACTTAGATTTTAAATTGGATTCAAATTAAAAAGGGTTTCTAAATTTTTAATATTATCAACAACAGGTTTACTATGGTTATTACCTGATTTAAACAGCCCATTATTGAAATTTGGTCAAAACAGGATCTATTGCTCTGTGTCTGTTCCGGGGGAAACTCAAGCTTGGAGTAGGAATGGAGCAGAAATTATTCAAATAACGACTCAGTTAATACAGCGTTTATCAAGGCTATCTTTCATGTCAACAGCAGTACTAGAAGTTCAGTTAGCAGTGTTAGCCAAGCTAACAGGCTAGCGCAAGCAGGCATCCCTCCTCCTCAGAGGAGGGGATATGTTAACAAACATAACGAATATGTGTTAAAATAAGTGTAATACTACAGTGTCAAAACACTCTGATATAATTAAAGGTTGTTAAAGAT